>NC_051183.1:7468832-7748831 GCF_013339695.2 Rhipicephalus sanguineus
ACCTTGCCCCATTGACGCAGACCAACTACACGTTCCGGCCGACCAGCCTGCGTCCTCAGGACCACTCTGCGCAGCACCGTACGCCGCAGCACGCCACTTTGCATGGCCACCACGCCGGCTCGACGGGCAGCGGCCGCCGCTCGGCGCCAGGCACGTCGCAGCGCTCGTCGCACAAAGCATCTTCCAACAGCCGCACGGCGTCGTCGCGCCGCTCGCACCGCGGGGGCAACAGCGAGCAGTTCAACCCGATCTACGAGGAGGTGTCGGGCCGCTCCAAGTCCAGGAGGGGCGGCTACCGTCACCACGACAGCGAGGACAGCGAAGAGGACGAAGCGAGGAGCCTGGGCAGCGAGGACGAGTTCGCCGAGGACGAGCTCAGCCTGGGCGAGTACCCGAGACCGGCCGAGTCGGCCAGCAGCAGCCTACAGGGCTCCACGGGTGGCGACCTGTGCCCGCCGGACGCCGAGCCCAGGTCCAGCGGCAACCGGCGGCCCAAGGCCAGGACCAAGCACAGTCACTCGCTCGAGCGCAACCGCAACAATGCGACCGGACTGCAGGCGAAGCACAACTACTACCTGAGCAAGTCGGCGCTGGCGTTCGACCAGAGGAACCCGGGCCCGTACAGCTCGGTCGACTTGATGCAGCACCCGCACCAGGACAGTTCGCCCCCTGAACCGGCACCCGGTGCCGCCAACTTCGGTGCAGCGTCGCAAGCCGGTTTCATGATGGGGCCCGACTGCCAGTACCCGCCGGCGCCCAATGCACCTTTCTCGACTTTCCTTCTGCAGCCGTGCGGCGCCGTCCAAGAGGACAACGCGGCCGAAGGAGACGCGGAGAACATCTACGCGTCCATCGACGACGACGAAGTCGCGGCGGGACCGTACACCATCGGCGGGGCCAGGGTAGCCGCCAAGACGGGACAAGGTGCTCGGACAGTGGCCAAGGAGGCTTCGGTGGTGCCGTCATACGGTGACATTAGGCCCGTTTTCCCGACTGACCAGAGTGGTCGGACTCTGTGCACGTGATCTGCGCGTCCGAGTGTCATGTGCTCGACCACGTGCGTACCGACATGCTGACTCCTCGTGCGAGGGACTTTGAGGAATGGACGCGCCTTTCCGAACGTTGCGTGTACATTGTGTGTTTAGCATGAACCACAGGAGGTTTACCGTGCGCTTATTATTATTATTATTTTTTAGTTACTAGCGTATCTGCCAGTCGAGCAGGCAACGCCGTTTCGCCGCGTCATTTGTCGAATGAGGCGTCCCGCAAAACAAGTCCACTTGTCCTCGAAGCATCGAAAGCGTTACCACCCTAGTCGTCGAACTGTTTCTCGGATCAAGAGAGTCGTCTTTCGATTTTTCCTCTTCTTTATCCATCTGCCTTCTCATCGAAAGCCATGTGTTCGAGTCAAACCGGCGAGCAGATGAGGATGACCATGTGTACACCCTGTGCACCACCGAGAGCAGCTTATTCTTCGCAATAATCGCGCGACGCACGGAGGCTACGCAATATGCGCACTTACTGCTCTATTTCTTCATCCGTGTTGGACTGGGGGAAAGGAGGCTTTTGTGTCGTAGGAAAAGCACCCCCCCCCCTCTCTTTCCCAAGCCTCCCGACAGCGCGGCCTTTAGCCGTGTAGTCTTAGGACAAGCCATCGGTTCAAACATCGTCTCACGATTTGTGGGCGAGTGTTGCACCTTCGGCGTACACTAGTAGTAGTAACGTATTGAGATAATTTAAATGTCTTACAGAAACTATGCAGCGAATGAGTGTGCGTGTATACCCTAGGCAAGCAGGGGCGTCGCCGGTCAGAGGTCTTTCCAGATGCGTTCTGTGGCAAGTGATGCTCACTGAACCGCGTCAGCTGTCGAGCATAGAGGGGAGCATATCAACGTTTTCCTAGTTTTTCTCTTTCGATTTAGGGGAAGGAGATTGTGTCACTGTTTCGCGGCGGGCAGCGTATCTAGTGCACCCTTTTGCCCTAGAAGCGTGGTAAGCTTAACACAACTGCTTAAGATAAGAATCTCGAGGCCACTCTGCGATTGATGAGGTCTCTTATCGTATCCATCTGCTGTGCTCCTTTAAAATGCTTGACACTCCAGTGGTCACGAGAATGGCCTCCTTCGATCCTACAGAGCGACATGATTTGTGCTGCTTCGGCATAACATTAAGGAAAAGCCGCGCTTTTTACTTGAATCTGTTTGCCCAGGATCTTTACAGTCGCTTGAGTGCCATCGAGTTTTTTTTTTTTTTCAAGCCTGAGCAAATATCCGCTCTCCCAGAGCAGCGTAGCGTTCCCTTGCTTCTTAAACGATCAAAACCTTAATCGTGAGATACACCGGGATCATCGTGGAAGGAAGCGTATGCCTAAACACGGACGCCACACCCGCATCGTACCCGAACCGATGGCTAATGCGGGCAACATTCAAGTGTGATGTTTCGTGCGCATGTATCGAATGCCCACTCGCTTGTTTACCGGCGCTTCTCGCGTGGCGAACCTTTTTTTTTTTTAACGAAATATCTTCCGAATAACGTGTTACGCGCCGCGGTCGCTCACAGACACTGCCTGGCGGCCAGTTGAATTCTCAGTATGCCCAAAGGGCTGTTGAGAAATGCCCCTGCTCCAAATTGAGCGGCGTTGGTGTGTCCCCCCGAGTGCTACGCAGTTTTTCTCTCGTGGCGAGGAACGACGCCTGTTTAGTATGCAAGATGCGCATTAACGACCCCAAGGAACCGGCCGAGGATGGCGCACTCGTAACGAGTCCCGTACGTGACGCTTAATTGCTTCTGCCGGAGAGAACCAACCCTTGTGATACTGTTGACAACCTTCGCACGCCCGTGTGCAACCCTCTTTCTCCTCTGCCTGCGCCGTTTTAAAATCAAATTAGGCCCAGCGAATTGGGAAAGGATGCTTTCGAAAAGGAATAGCACCTCTTCATAAAACAAGGTAAGGCGTGCAAAAACGGGCTCAAGAGCGCAACATAGGCTGTGTTCTAACACTCGCCGCATGCTGAAAAATGGACAGCTAAGCGGGCAGCGGCCATCTTAAGTGTCTCGCTTTACTTCTCGCGCAGCTGGACGAAGACAGCATCGGCGACCAATAGGAGGATGTAGGCTACTTTGCTGCCCAAACAAGATGGCGGCTTAGCGGAATGCTTGTACCGAACCGGTACGCTCGCCTGCCCAGAAGTAGGCGCTTTCTTGCACGCTTAATGTGAGCGACGTTCAGTTTCTCATAGATTCCAACACGAAAGAAGCTCAAAGAAAACAGCGATTCTGTTTGCTTTCCTTAACTGCCTCAGTCGACGCTAGTTGGCGCCACGCGAGGCAATCCGGAAGCGTTCCATCACTCGGACGACTGGGTTTGGATGCTGTCTTCTAAGCTGTCAGCATAGACTGTCTACGATTCTGTCTAGAATTGTAACACAGCCGTAGTAGTGAAAGCGCATGTGTGAGCCAGCCTTCGATTAACTCGCACGAAGAGGAAATTAAATGCCCCAACTCTCGCCTAGTACACCCACGTGGGCCGGATTGACAGGCGGTGCTGCCATGCCTGCGCATTCACAGACAAGTCTATGACTTCCTTTTCTGTTGCGCTGCGCCGTTTCAGCTGATAGTCGGCGTTCTTTTTGTCTCGTTCTATTGTGTTCGCACGCCTTACCATATTTTACGAAGGATCATTCTCAACTAGCTCAGCTTTCTGTCGTTCTAAGTGAATAGCTTCTCCCACATCTCCTTCGAACACAGCTGTACTTTCGGATGGCGCGTGACAAGATAAAACTTACTCTCAAAATATACCAATGTGTATGAGCGAGAATCGCCGCGTTTACAATTTCTTTACCGCTTTATTTAAATTTTCCTCTCGTCAGTCATTGTTATCGATTGTTAGAGTCGTATCTTCTTCGTTCTTGTGGCAAATTTCGTCCGTTCACGCATTTTTCTCGCTACGCAAATACAACGACAAGCGCGTTGTTTTTAGTCTTCGGGACAAGAATTACTTCCGTGGTCTAAGCTCGCGTATCTGAAATAAAAAACAAAAAAAGTGAAGAAGCAAAGCAGAGGCCCCGAGGAAACCCTTGTAGTAGTGCTCAAGCGTGGATGAATGTGAGTGACCAGCAGCCTCGTCACAGCTCGCGATATTAGATTAGAACCAATTGCGTCATGAGTGTGTGCAGTTCAGCCTCTGCTCGTTTAAATTCCCGTGTGTCTTGTCCTTGCTTATTTTTACGTTGGATTTCAAGTGTAGAAACCTATGTGGTCGCCAATCTTGTTTGCGACAGTAAGAGTGGTGACTTTTTCCGCTACACGAGCAAATTCATGGCGCGTTTATAAATTTTCCCTTTTACCAGTGGCACGCAAGTTTTAAAATAATAGCCTGTATATTTATTCAATATAATAACGACGTCGGACGGTCTCGCGTGACATGGTCGTGTGATCTCAGTGCGTGCCATTGCCGGTATGTCAGTCGTGACGACAGAGGCGACTACATGACAGCTTATACAAGCGTTTGCTTACGATTTCATAGAACCACGTGACCGAGAAGAGTTTGCTTAGCTTTCTTTTGTGGCGAAAAACAAGTTTCTTTCCTCTGCTTGTTCTGTCATGATATTTGTTGCTGCTGCACAGAACTTGTACACTTGTATATGCATTCATCTAGCAGCAAACGATAATTTGCTTGATTGCTGTAATTTTCATGGAGTGGCGCGGCTGATTGAAGCGCGGCATTTTACCGTCTCGCCTTTATGAACTTCCTTCAAATTTTTCCCTGCGAGACTGCTAGCGGAGCGCTTTTCCACCTTTGGTGAGACCGTTTTACTGTCGTCTGAAAAAGATCCCGAAATACGAGCGGGAGTCGATGCCTGCGTAGAAATGTTCGCTGAAGGCTGATGCACGTAATCTTTCACGAAGCAATACCAATCATTGCATTATACTTTAAATCTAGTACGTATAACCTTGATTTTTCGTGAAAACGTTAACATCCCTCTTGGGAAACGTGCGATAAAAAAAAAAAAAAGTTTGCCGCTTTGTTTTGCTTACGACCGGGACAAAAAGGTGCGGCAGGTATGGGAATCACCCTGCCCGCTCCTGAAATTTTCTCGCTGAGCGAAACGCATTTGCATTTTTTAGTGCCCACACGTCGTGATCGAACCAACTGCGGAATATGTCATGTTAACGGCGGCACAAAGGCTCTAGTCATCACTTCATTTTTTTTTTTTTCTGAACGCAGTTTCGTCGTTGTGGCTTTATGCTGCGTCCATTATCTCAAGGCGGCTCGGGTAATGTGTGTCGCAGCGAAATTTGAGATGTTGCTGTCGCGTGTGCAGTTGCAGGAAACAAAAGGTTCGTACTATTCTTCTGCCAAGTTTGTTGAGACATAATGTGACGATGCCTCAAGCATATTGAACTTTCGGGCTGCGACTTTCTCTGAGTTAAAGTGGACTGAATCTTTTTGGGGATTCGTTTGACATGCGGCCATTGCTTATCGTTCCGCCCTGAGGAGCGATTCCTTTTTTGCCGAGGAGGAAAAAAAAGTCTCTTGTCTCGAACCTTCGCAGTGCTTCGGAAGCTCGATAGGCCTTTTTAGTGGCCAGCTTCCGACGCGTCTGTGCTGGTTTGACGTTGGAAAACTATTAGGAGACGCAACGTAAGGCCACGCATTTTCCTTCCCTCGAAGCTTCCGTTTCATGCGGCACTGTTCCTCGGGAGAGGCTATATTCCAGCAGAGGTTGCCTGCGCCAAGCCGCATGTGAGAAATGCACGTGAGGCGACGCTGGGACTTTTGTTTATTATGATGAAACTGCACGGACCGCCCAACGATTTTAAATTTGTGCAGAGCGAAAATTTTTTGTTCGTTATTGTTCCGCCATTGCTCACAACCGATTCTGTTCCGTGTTTTTAGCCGACGTGCACGAAGCCATTCGCGCGCGAGAACTGTTCATTGCAGGCCAGTCTATATAACGGTGCAGGCAGAAACGGCTATAATGACGTCACAGTTCTGGCGGTCGGATGGCTTCGCGAACCTGGCTGCTCTATTTGTAAGAGGGTCGCATTCTGAGATGTAATCCGACATTGCGATCACCCCGAGACGGTCTGACCAAAACCAGCCGCCGCGGTGGTACAGTGGTTACGGTGCTTGGCTGCTGACGCGAAAGTGTCGGGTTCGATCACGGCCGCGGCGGTCGCGTTTCGATGGAGGCGAAATGCCAGAGGCCCGTGTACCTTTATGTGCACATTAAAGAACCACAGGTGGTCGAACTTTCCGCAGCCCTCCACCACGGCGCGCCTCGTAAGTACTGAAAGTGCTAGCCTCGATAAGTACTGAAAAGCGAGGTACAACTGACTTAATGACGAATAAATGTAGGCGTTCAAGTGGTCTAAAGAGATGTGGAGGAGATAGCCTGTCGCACTATGTCATCACGCTGTAGAGCTTCGCGATCACCACGGGTTGGCACCAGCTCTGAGACGGGGAACGCAGGCCGTGACGGTCGAGTTGCTCGGCAGGCTGTCTGGCGTCACTCTTGTCCGACCGCACTGAAGCTCTGCTGCCAACGCGTCAAGGCGACAGTGCTGACACTTCCCGAGAATCCAGCAGTGATGCGGTTGTTTGAACAACACATGCTGGCGGGAAGCCATAGCGTCGCATGCTTGTTCATCGTGTCGACGCGATGGAGGCCGTAGCGTGAAGAAATCGTGTCGGGTGTACCGTCATACAAAATTTAGGATATCGCAGGAAATCATCTCAGAACGCGACCACGGATCTGTTTTATTAAAGCAAAGCGCCAACGAAATACCTATCCTCACGCGCATCTTCATTGACATCCCAGCCTAGAGGTGTTCTGTGCCATCTGTGTTGCTTTCACTTTGCCACGTGTCGCAAGCGTTTGTGTGTAATTTTATTGAACTGTGGAACATGCGATTGTGTTCACTTTGTGTTTCTTCGAGAGCGAGCAAGGGTGTCCGTGAGTGCGTCCACTGTGCGCGTGTTGAGTGACTGCTTGTGCGCGTGCCTGAATCACTTTTCGGAAGTGGATGGTGAAGACCACGAAGAATGAAAACGACTAAGAAATATGTCACGCTGTTTCTCATTTTCTTACCTCAGCTTGTTTCGAGTGTTTCCCTTCGTTCTTTTGTACATATACGTGACAGAGATACGAGACGAAAATATTAAAAGAAAAAAAAAAGCGTCATCTCAACTGTCGCCTTCTTTCCTGTTTACTTCGCTCCGCTAATGCCTTTCAAAGGCCAGTTTTGTCATTTTTCACCTTAACGTGCTCCTCACCAGGACCCATTGTAAATGTCGTTTAATCAGTGGAGCTTAAGGTGGGGACTCAGAGAACGGTTCGTGCCCCCGGCAGACGAGCTCACTGCCCGTACATACATAAGTCTACCAGCTACTAGTGTCCCCAAGCAGCGTGCTTTTCTTGATTCCATGATGAAGCGTGAAGAAACGGGTAAGTCTTCTACATCGTCTGTTTCTTTGCGCTTTACCTTGAAGAATCATGGAGTACCAACTAGGCCAAACCACCACCTTTAACCTAGTTACAGGGGCATGCTAACCTCAGTTACGAGGAACCTCAATTAACCGGAGTGAACTGCAGTTGTTACACGGGAAAGCTGTGCTCGGTTTTGGGCTGTTAAACACGTCACGTTATACTCAGCTTCTCGAATGTGAAGACTCAGCTGCTTTTAATGGTAACACTGGCAAATAAAGCGGACTATCTTTAACTCGTTCCCGTTTGTATCTGCAGTCTCCGGGCATATTGCTTCAAGTGCATTGACATTATATGGCATAAGTGAAGGCTGGTCCCGCAACTATGAGCGAGGTCACCCTGCGGTCAGTGCGAAAGCTTAGGTAGTCGGCTGCTTGATACGTTTGCTCTTGAGGCGTGCGTGGTTTGTTCTGCCGGACTGTTTTGCGTATCATCAGCGTTTTTGTTGAGACCGACAAGTTGAAACGCGTTTGGGAAGACATTTCGGCGTCCGTTGGACCCAGGCTGCCTTCGACAGCCGTCATGTGAACCGCCATTTCTTTAGTCAGCTTCCTCAACTGATGTGGCCAAACTTAGTTCCGAGCTACCGCGGTTAGTGGGAGAACTGCAGTTGGGCTTTGGTCTGTAACTGGACATAACTGCTGTTTGCGGGGACTGAGGTTCGTCGGAATGAGGTTTCTTGCCTTCTCTGAAGTGTCGGAGGGGACGAGCACGTCGTGCTCATGTGACGAGCCGCGTCTCCCTCCTTTTTTTCTTCTTTTTTTTTTTTTTTTTATATTGCTTCTCGGCGCACTTGCAGTGGAGGCGCTCCGCATTGGATGATGATGTCGCGTTCCATGGTAAGTGACGTTTCACGACTGGTGTGGCCGCGCGCCACTCCAGCATGGCCCTGGAACGAGTGCGTGGTAGTGAGGCATAGTGCGTGCTGGCTTTCATTCTCTCTCGAAGAGAAAAGAAGGGGCCGCAGAGATCCGTTCTAAAATGTCGAACTCTCCTTGTCATGCAGGCGCCTCATAATGTGCAAACGCGATCGCTACCGACTGTTCTACTCACCACGCCTGCCTGCAATGTCGAAATCTGGTGATTGAATTGGAGGTCCACTCCTTTTTTTCCTAAAAGGAAATACTTCAGAGCACTAGAGCGTCCCATTATCATTTTGGCTTTATTCCGCATTTATTCTTCACTTTGAAATACTGCAGCCCAGGAAAGGTGGGCTGTCGGTACCTGTCTAAACCGCAAAAAAAAAAAAAGAATGAACGTGGTTTAAGGAACGGAATCACATTAAAAAGAGAGAGGGGCCGCAATGATAGCGAGTGCGGCGGAAAATTTCGTTATAAGGGAATGGGTAAGCGCAGGTAGATAAGGCGGAAACTTTGGTGAGTTGGCGATGCATGGTGAACCACTGCGCAACTACCGAGACGATGAGAAGAAGGGCGAACGAGGCGCTGACTTGTTTTCTTCAGAAACGCTCACGTATAAGTGGCACCGAAGAAAAAAGTACAACAACGTGGAAACAAGGAAAAAAACATAAAGCCGCATGATAGACCAACAAAATATGACGCTATTAACCGTTATCGACACGTGCTCTGTTAAGATAGCTTAACTCTTTCTTGGTGAGTGCTATTGAATCATCCACGCAAGGAGCGTGTGTTGGGAGGCTAGTTGGACAGGTATCATTATTTTAACCTAAACTGCGCTGGGGACGAGGCACCAGAGTAAAAGTAGACAGTCTGACAAATGATTTATTGAAATCACACAAACTTGCCTCCTGGAACAATGCGCGTGCGCCGCTGCCGCCGGCGTAAAAGAAGCACAAAAGAGAGATGCGACAGTCACGCCATAAGTCCACAAGGCGTCGCATGACGACATGAAGAGTGTGGCGGGAATATTCGGGGCTGGCGTGATTTTCTCGGCGCCGTGCAAGCTGTCGCGTTTGGGCGCCATTTCTGACAAAGGTAAAGAAAAGAACGGTGGCGTAAAACACAGATATGTACGCTGCAGAACGGGAGTGGTGTATGAATTTACCCTGACCCGTGCAGTGGGTAATGTGGGGCAGACCGGGAGGTGTATGAATGGAGCACTGTAACTCACTAGGAGATAACAATTAGAAGCACCTGCCAGTTCAATAATGAGAACTAACAGACAATAATGCCAAAGTATAGGGGATGTTATTGGTTGTAATTAGGATAAAGTGTGAAGAAAGTGCTACGTGGCGCCAACAGGCAGAAGAAGAGTGTTCCACACTCGCCGCCATGGCTTCGACTGGCGCTGACTAACACTCCTAGGTTTAAATGAACATATATACCCCATAAAAGTGGACGGGAGGATGACCGCCGCCGTAGCTCAGTGGTAGAGCATCGGACGCGTCATTCGAAGGTCGCAGGTTCGGTCCCTGCCGGCGGTAAGTTATCTTTTCGTCCACTTTACTTTCTTCACACTTTATCCTAATTACAACCAATAACATCCCCTATAGCTTTCTTTGGCATTATTGTCTGTTAGTTCTCATTAATATTGTGTCTAAGAAACGAGCCCTTAAAAAGTCATCGTCTATTCTTCTGCCAGTTCATTGTAGGACAGTGTGCCAGGAAGCCCATTTTAGGACGATGGTGTTAGGGCGAGCGAAGGGCACGTGAAATCCTGGGAGCCTGTAGAAGAATTGAAAGCTGGGCACCTCGTGAATTGATAGGCAGACAAGTGCGTCAGCGAAGCATCTGCGTTATCTCTCCAAAGCTTGATTTTCTGGAGTAGAGGCCTTGATGAGGGACTGCATTATCGACGCGCGGTCATGACTGCCATTGCGCACGCGCGTTGTTCCAGGAGGCAAGTTCGTGTGATTTCAATGAATCAGTTGTTAGTCTGCGTTCGCCCTGTCTACTGCTACTCTGGTGTCTCGTCCCCAGCGCATTGAGCGCAGTCAGGGGCGTAGCCAAGGGGGGGGGTGGGGGGGTTCAAACCCCCCCCCCCCCGAAATTTTTCAGTTTTGCTTGCGTATATAGGCACGCACACATACAAACGCACGCACGAACATACATAAAGTATGGTTGAACCCCCCCCCCCCCCCGAAAATAATTTCTGGCTACGCCCCTGAGCGCAGTTTAAGTTCACATTATGAAGCCACGCTTACGCATTGCTCGCCCCAGCAGTCAAGTCTATGCTGCCTCGATTATTTCACGGGTAAGTGCGTCCCAACTTTTACTAATATGCGGCAATTCTCAAACTGGGGCTCGCAGATGCTCTCTAACGAAAATAAACCAGTTGTAAGTGAGCGCCTTTCCCTCGTCTCGGTAGTTGAGCTGCGGTTCATCATGCACCAAGTAGATAATTGCAGATGTCAACAGCATGTGGGGAAGAAAAGACTTTAAATGTGTTAGTGCTAGCAATAAATTGCTTAAACGACCCCCGACTCCAAAACTGAAACCTCAAGACATATGTGATGTTTGATTGTCCTGTATACGTGGGCACTTTTGACCGATTATTAGCGCCGAACGTTGCCTTTAAGATATTTTAATTTAGTTTAAAGTAAGCGTGAGGGCTCATCCGAGTTGGCAGCACCTCGCGACATCGCCACTGGCATGGCGTTGACCGAGGCCCCTTGTGACGTTCCACGAGTAAAGCGAGTATTGTCGACGTCCGAGAAGATTTGCGGGGCGCGCAGAATAGCACGACTGGCACACGGCGAGGGCTGTTGTTCGGCGAGGACTGTTGTCCATCTTAATGTGGTTCTGGCTGCTTCGACCAGGATTCCCTTTTTTGTTTCTGGAAAGGAAAGGGGGGGGGGGGTTAACATACCGCAGCACCCGCATCGTTTCATCTTTACTGCGCGCGGGGCCCCGATTTGAAAACTGCGCTTTCCACAACCCCAAAGCTTGAGTGCACGTGATCTTGTGCGCTCCCCCGCTGTGGGGCACTAGTTTCTTATGGTATTTACTAAGGCGGGCGTTTCGAACTGACGCAAAATTTTTCTCAATTAACAACGCTAGCATTAATTATCAGATGCGTTAGATCATTTACGATTCAGTTTCGGTATTACCGGACACAGAGCTACAAATTAGAGTACAAAAGTCGCAAACAAGACTTTCGCTGTCGGGGGTCCTTTAAAGCCATGGTGGATTTCTTCTTCCAGTGTTTCTTCATTTGCGTCCTACGCATCGTGTCAGTCACACGGAACACCTTAGATTGTGGCCTTGATCACAATGGAAATTCTCGCAGGGTAATGAGTTTTATGCTGCGTGCACCGACCGCGCTGTTACTAGCCCGTTTTAGGCAGCTTAGTACGAGAGAGTTTTACAAGTGCAGTGATGTGATTGCTGCGTCCGATTTGACCAAACTGCGCCAAGAGGTAAAAGCTGCTACATCATGCTACATTTCTGCAGAAATCGTATAATTTGCGCCGAGCATGCGCCGTCATTTTCGTGGTCTTTCGGGGAGAAAGAAAAGCTGACGTACAATCGAAATACATACCTACGTTACCGTTATGGTTTTTAGTGGTCATTGGAGCAGACAGGCGAGAGCTGTGCAGTTGAAAAAAAAAAAAAAACTACGCACTCAACAGGGAATATTATTCGATTGAGCTAATGCTGATGAGCAAGCAAATCCCAGTTGCCACCTAGCTCTTGATTGAGTAATATTCATGCCTAACCAGCATTCGTGCTGCAACATTGCCAGCTGCAAAACTATGTTTCGTAAATGGCGACTTCAGCACCGAAGCGCGTGCCTTGCCGTAAACTTTTGCTGAGGGTATAAGTAAATGGCGACGTGCGAAATCACGTAAGCTGGAAGGTTGTGTGGACACTTCGGGGAAGCCGAGGTGTCCACTGTGTACTGTGGTAGGAACGCAGTATAAATAATTGCTACGTACGCAAGCTTTATTTCAGCGCTGTACTACATGTCTAGACTCAATTCAAGCCGTTGTAGAGAAGCATTGGAACGCTCTAATGGGTCGTCCTCTCAAGCGCCTCCTAGTGGGTCACCCTCTTCGCCTATTCTCGGAGAGCACGCCCCTCGTGCTCGTGCTCGTGAGAGTTTGCGAGTCTGCGCTCTGTCGTTGTGCATCGTCGCCGTCAATCTCGCCGTCAATAAACGTCTTAACAAAGTGGTGGAGAGTGCTGTACCGTCACCACTACTTCGGTCTTCATTCGATGCCCCTGGAGCTTCGATCCCGTACCGTGCCATCTACCATGCCGCAAGACGCCGCGCAGCAAACGCCGCCTCCTGCTCCGACCGCTTGTCCCGGTGTCCCCCGCATCCGTGACCCTCCTGTCTTCACCGGCGCGGATGGCACCGACGTGGAGGACTGGCTCGCGATTTATGAACGGGTGAGTGTCCCCAATAAATGGGACGAAGCAGGCAAGCTGAGCAACTTGGTTTTCTACCTCGCGGGTGTGGCAGGCATGTGGTACAACAACCATGCATCCGATTTCCCGACGTGGTCCGATTTCAAGACCGCCATCGTCGACGTGTTTGGCCGCCCTGCCGTCCGTAAGCTGCAAGCCGAACAGCGGTTGCGTGAACGGGCACAACAGGCCGGTGAATCGTTCACGAGCTACATTGAAGACATCCTTGACTTGTGCAAAAAAGCCGACGCGAGCATGCCGGAGTCTGACAGAATCAGGAATGTTATGAAAGGCATCGACGACGATGCCTTCACCATGCTGCTGGCCAAAAACCCTCGCACAGTGGCAGAGGTCATCACGCTGTGCCAAAGCTACGAGGAGCTGCGCCGGCAGCGCTTGATGACCCGTCGACCGCCATCACGCGATGCTGATCTCGCGGGCTTGTCGGCCATTTCCGACCACTCCACCTTGCTCGCCGCAATCAAGTCGTTCGTGCGTGAGGAAATTGCCCGCCAGATCTCTCTACTGGCCTTCGCTCCACCGCAGCGTGTTGACCAGCCGCCCACTACCCTCCTGCCTCCTCTCCGCCGAGCGATTCAGCAGGAAATCGCAGAGGTCATTCCTGAATACCACCAACCGCCTCCAGTGCATGCGCCACTAAGCTACGCGCAAGCTGTAGCCAGGCCGCCCCCAACGATTCCTGTGGCTGCACCGCGAAGTTACGCCGAAGCCGTCGTCGGACCCCAGGCCTTCGACGCGGCTGTGCCGCCTACGTACGTCGACGTCGTCCCCAGGCCCCGACTCCTGCCCACAATGCCCTCATATCAGCAGCCGTCTCGTCCGTCCCGTTCTGCGTCATGGATGGGACCCGCGAACCGCTGGCGCACTTCCGACAACCGCCCCATCTGCTTCGCGTGCGGTTGCGCCGGTCACGTCGCACGCTACTGCAATCGCATGGAGCCACCTCGGGTCGCACCAGCCCTCCCCAGCCAATCAAGCCGACCTTATTATGACCAAGCGCCGCATATATGTCACCGACGTCCCGCGCCGCAACATCTACCCGCCGGTCACCGTCTCCACGACGTCGCTCACTGTCGCCCATGCGGCCACGTCCGGTCCCACTGTGACCAGGAAAACTAGTCGTCGCAGTCCACGAGGCAAGGGCTGCGACGCTATCGAACTGCGAAAGCCCTCAGCGAAGCCCATCGAACGTGATAGACGTGTTTGTGGACGGTGTTCGCGCATCTGCCCTTATCGACACTGGAGCCGCCGTATCCGTCATGGACGCCAGACTTAGCCGATTACTGCGAAAAGTGACCACGCCACTTTCCGGTCTCTCCCTCCGTACAGCCAGCGCCCAAAGTATTCACCCTACAGCGGTGTGCACCGCCCGCGTCATTATTCAGGATGCTCTGTACGCCGTCGAATTGATCATAATTCCTGCCTGCTCTCATGACGTCATCCTAGGATGGGATTTTCTCTCCCTCCACGACGCCTTCATTCATTGCGCACCAGCCGAAATAGAGCTCTCACCGTTCCCTGATTGGACGGCGGCAGACAGTCCATCGGCTGCGGGCAAGGTACTTGTCAAAGACGACACCAAGGTGCCTGCAAACTCGTCAACGGCGGTGTCAGTCTACTGCGCAAGTCTTTCCGACACCGTTGCACTCCTTTCGCCGTCTGACCGTGTTTGCACGAGGAAAGGCTTGCTGGTGCCTTTCGCGACCGTGCAAGTCACTCAGGGCAGCACCTCTATTTTTGTTATCAATCCATTCCCGTACAGTGTCACGTTGGTGCAAGGGGAATGTCTCGGTAGCGTGGAACCCCTCGAAGACGCACAAGTTATGGACGAACCAGATGAAATGCACTGCCACAGTTCCAGTACGCTCGGTGCTGTTTCCACGTCTGGTTCATCACCCGCTGATGTATTTGGTTCCTCCATTGATGACAACCTTACGCCAGTCCAGCGTTCCCAGCTTCTGGGCCTGTTGGAAGAATTTCGCTCTTCTTTCGATGTCGCTCAAACTTCTCTCGGCCGCACGTCCGCCGTTACGCATCGCATCGACACTGGCACCCAGCCGCCACTGCGGCAACGTCCATATCGCGTATCTCCCACAGAACGCCGTGTAATCAACGAGCAAGTCGACGAGATGCTTCGCCGCGATGTTATTCGACCTTCTAACAGCCCCTGGGCGTCTCCTGTCGTTCTAGTTGCGAAGAAGGACGGTTCTGTGCGGTTCTGTGTGGACTACGGACGACTCAACAAGATCACTCGTAAGGACGTGTATCTACTACCGCGAATAGACGACGCGATTGACAGCCTGCAAGGAGCAGAATTCTTTTCATCTCGATTTGCGCTCAGGGCAAGTACCCATGGCTGATGACGCTCGACCGAAGACCGCCTTCGTCACGCCCGACGGCTTGTACGAATTCAACGTCATGCCGTTTGGGCTGTGTAATGCGCCCGCCACCTTTGAGCGCATGATGGATACCGTTCTGCGCAACCTGAAATGGCACACATGCTTGTGCTACCTCGACGACGTCGTTGTTTTCGCTCCGGACTTCTCCACGCATCTTCAACGCCTGCGGCATGTTTTGACGCGTTTGAGCGACGCCGGTCTACAACTGAATCTAAAGAAGTGCCGATTTGCAGCACGGCAGCTGACAATACTCGGTTACGTCGTGTCCAAGGACGGTATTCTCCCGATCCAGCCAAGCTTCGGGCCGTGACCGAGTTCCCCAAACCTACGTCCGTCAAGGAACTGCGCAGTTTCGTAGGACTGTGTTCCTACTTTCGGCGCTTCATTCGAAACTTCGCGACTATCATATCGCCGCTGACGAAGCTCCTCGGAAGTAATGGGCCGCTCAATTCGTGGTCGTCAGAGTGCGACGAAGCTTTCGCGAAGCTCCGTCGTTTGTTGACGTCGCCTCCCATACTACGCCACTACGACCCCACGGCACCTACAGAGGTACACACAGACGCCAGCGGTGTTGGCCTTGGCGCTGTCCTTGCGCAGCGCAAGCCAGGGTTCCCTGAATACGTCGTGGCATATGCAAGTCGTACGCTTACCAAAGCCGAGACCAACTACACCGTCACCGAAAAGGAATGCCTGGCGATTATCTGGGCCCTTACGAAGTTCCGACCTTATTTGTATGGTCGCCCCTTTGATGTCTTCACCGACCACCATGCACTATGCTGGCTGTCATCATTGAAGGAACCATCAGGCCGCCTCGCCCGCTGGGCACTTCGCCTACAGGACTACGACATCCGCGTGCTGTACCGCAACGGACGCCAGCATGCCGACGCCGACGCACTCTCGCGCTCCCCCTTGCCTGACGACAATACCCACAGCTCAATGTCTCACAATGCCGTTTCTTCCATCGACATTCACACCATCTCTACCGAACAGCGCAAGGATCAGTGGATCGCTTCACTGATAGACTTGCTCACTGATCCATCGGCAACACCATCCACTCGCGCGTTGCGTCGTCAAGCCCATCATTTCGCCATTCGCGACGACCTCCTTCACCGACGCAATTACAACGCCGACGGCCGCCAGTGGCTACTAGTAATACCCCGCAGTCTCCGTTCTGACATATGCGAATCGTTCCACGCTGATCCGCAGTGTGCGCACTCTGGGGTATCGAAAACATACCACCGCATTCGCCAACGGTACTTTTGGCGGGGGATGTACCGCTACGTGCAGAAGTTCGTTCGCTCCTGCATCGATTGGCAGCGCCGCAAAGCTTCAACGCACCAGTCACCAGCAGGTCTACAGCCTTTACCTTGCCCTGACCGGCCGTTTGGGCGCGTTGGCATCGATTTGTATGGGCCACTTCCTCTGACGTCGGCTGGTAACCGCTGGGCCATCGTCGCTGTAGACCACCTTACGCGATACGCCGAAACTGCCGCCCACCCGGCGGCTACAGCGCGCGATGTAGCCTCCTTCCTGCTCCACAGGTTCATGCTGCGCCACGGTCCACCCCAGGAGCTGCTCAGCGATCGAGGCCGTGTCTTCCTGTCGGAAGTCGTCGAAGCCATCCTCAAAGAGTGCAACGTTGTTCACCGCAAAACTACTGCTTACCACCCGCAGACGAATGGCCTCACCGAACGCTTTAACCGCACGCTCGGCGACATGCTATCGATGTACGTCGCCGCCGATCACACAAATTGGGATTCGATTCTGCCTTTCGTCACCTACGCCTACAATACCGCCCCTCAAAGCACCACTGGTTTCTCACCCTTTTTCTTATTGTACGGCAGGCACCCGTCGCACACAATCGACACAATCCTTCCATACACGCCGGATCGATCGGAGTGTGCGCCTATTTCTGCCACAGCCATACTTGCTGAGGAGTGTCGCGAGCTTGCCAGGACCTTTACTACGCATGACCAAGAGCGGGCAGATCAGAGCATTCGCAGTGCACCAACACTTCTGTCAACCCACGTTTCCGCCCTGTAGGGCGCTCGTATGGCTCTCGGTTCCTACCACTCTGAACTGGCCTCTCTTTCAAACTGCTACCCAAATACGAAGAGCCCCTACCGTGTCGTCGAACGCACATCCCCGGCAACTACCGATCGGACCTATTGAACCATCTTCGGACATGCGCCGTCGGGGCGTAGGGAGTTTAGCTTGTAAGTAACTCTACGTTACTTGATACGTTACGTTTACGGAAACCTTGTAAATTTTACTGCCCAACAATAGAGCGAACTTCACGTTGCGCACATAATGATGAATAACGATTTAAACTACATTTAATTGAGATAATATTGAATTACGCTGCGGCAAAATCATAAGAGAGGTTTTTAGCGTGTGCAGTATCCCGGTATAAGTGAAGGGGTGTAGCAATACCAGGTTACCGGGCGATGGTGTCGACATCTTGTGACGCTTCTCGCAACCACAATCATGGGCACGTTTGTTTTCGCTTAGTGTTCTTGAAGAGAAAAAATGATTAAAAAGGCAACTCATTCGTAAAAATACCGCTGCAAGGCATTTACATTGGGAGTAGAATGCCCGATCTTCCTGCAATAACAATTTTGTGCTCGCCTGGTACACCTTGGCCCCGCTAGATGGCGCCACCTATCCAGCCTGTCAGAGTCTTTAGGCCAGGGGGAGGTTACTCCGTATACCTCCCATAGGATGCCTTAATTCATGACGTCAGCGCTGGCAGCGCCAAACGTCCCTTCAGTTAATATCCTGGCGGCTGGGATTCAGAGACTCGAACGGCAGAATGGCGGCGCACACGGTATGCGTTGTCATGGCAACACTAACACCAGCGCGCTCCTCTCCTAGCACCCTCGCGCGCGCCGGGTTTTCTCTTTTTGTTTTGTTTGCGTGCGGCGGGCCTCCCACTCCCTTTCTTTTATGACCCCCTCGCCTCTCCTCCGCGTGCTGCACCGTGCAGCGCGCCGGGCGCTTTTTTTTTTTTTTTTGCATCCGCTGCGCGTGCTGCGCCGCGCGTTTGAATGTGCGCAATTTGCAATCAGGCATTCTGCAAACACTGCAGTCGTGCAGCATTGTGCCAGAACGCAAATGAATGAATTGCACTCACAACACAAAATATCTTTGGTCTCTTTTTATTCTCCTCGTTTCCGAAAATCAACATTCTATCAAATGTGGTGCGATACAGGCTCAGGATATTAACATACACGTGTTCGTGATCACTAAATAACACGAAAGTTCTCGGCAATGTTAAGAATTTAAAGAACAGTGAAAAAAAAACAGAACATAACACTAGGGCACATATTCAAAAACACAATATTTATACTGACAAAAGTGCAGAACAGCTTCTGATATATGCGCACGATATTGCACAAAATTATCATAACTAACAAAATTGAACATTCCTGAAATGCAAAAACAATGAAAGCAGTTGAAATACCTAAAAGTAGAATAATAATGTAACGACCATTTTAAAGATGTCAAAATGAACTCCACATATAACACAACTAATATTGGCCGCACTTTATTGACTACATTTCCAAAAACGTTGATTTTCATATAACTAGTGATGATAAACGCGGAGAAAATGAACGGCTGATATCGGATGATTCATGGCATCTCTTCTTGAAGTGCGCCGATTCTGCAATTCTTCAGCTTTTCTCTGGGCGCACCGATCAGCTGTTGTTGCGTTCCGAAATACACCCTAAAGAAAAGGGCAAGTTTCAATCAGATAAAGAGCGCCGTCGATTCGTGCAAAAGTGAACTCGTTTGTTCGTCTCAGAGCAGCATAAGTTTTCATACATCTACCTATAGCCTCAGAAACGTGGTTATAGGCGATGGGGAGTAATTAACCGGAGACAAATGCAAAGCACACACTCAAGCACGCGGTTCTGTGAGAGCTGTAAACCTGTAACTATAGTTACTTTGCATGGGCTTCATGTCCGCTGCTTGTTCGTATAACTATTTAAACGCAGCATCCTGCCCTTTTCAAATCAGTCATTTTTGAAAACAGTAACTGTAGCCCCACTGCAGAGAACAGCTACTCGGTATGGACGTGAATTCAAATTGACACAATAAAAACCGCGACTCAAAGTTCGTTGTCTGTCTGTCAAGGGGCACGCTCACCTGTCGTTCTTTTGGGGGCCGGCACATATATTCCGGGACTTGTTCTGGAAGTATTCAAGCAACAAAGCACTATGCACGAACAGCGCGAGTCGTAAAACATCGCGTCGCACAAGCACACAGCGAGCGAGCACAATGAAACCCATGAAACGGACGAGCGACGACGGCTAACGCACGCCTTACCAACGCCAGACACGAAACTTTCTAACGGATTTCAAAGTCGGCGGCGCCAGCAAGGCGGCGGAAAGCGCGCCTCCCGCAGGAAAGGGAGTTGATCCCGCCAGAGAGGGGGTTGAAGAGAGTTGGGAGGAAAGAGACGAAACGCAGATTTTAACTCTGATCCCAGTCAACAGATGGCGCCTCAATTTGCCATACCGGTCACGTGGGTTTCTTTCACTAGCCTGTTTAGGCCTCTAACGTTTGCGGATTCGGTATTCTACCAACTCTACGTCGCTCTAGCCTCGGTAATCCGGCTCAAATAAGGTGATCGTAAGTGGCGCTCGCACTTCGGCTTATTTTGACTCGGCGGCTGGAGTCTCCGCGAAGCGGATATCGCGAGTAGCCACGAACGAAGCTGGATTTGCGAGATAGGGCCGTAAACGTAAAGCCTATCCGGCGAGTAGTTTACGTTCCGTAAACCTTTACGTTCCGTAAAAGTTCGCGCATGCGCAGATCCCATCCGGTATCCGGTAACACGGTAACGTAAAGAAGTATACGTTACAAGCTAAAACTCCCTATTGTCAACGTGGAGCGCCTCAAGCCCTACCCTGACCCGCTCATAGTGACCAGCTGTTAGGTCGCCAGGCGGCTCCCTTTTCGTACCCGGGGTGATTGTAGAGAAGCATTGGAACGCTCTAATGGGTCGTCCTCTCAAGCGCCTCCTAGTGGGTCACCCTCTTCGCCTATTCTCGGAGAGCACGCCCCTCGTGCTCGTGCTCGTGAGAGTCTGCGAGTCTGCGCTCTGTCGTTGTGCATCGTCGCCGTCAATCTCGCCGTCAATAAACGTCTTAACACCGTTAATTCCGCATGTAAGTTTCCCGGCCGGTAATGGGGTTGCGGGAAGTCAGCTAAATATTGTTACTGAATGTTGTGGAGTCAGAAAAAATCTAATAATCCGTGAAGTTACAAGATATTGTGAGGCGTCAGTCTTGTATATGAAGATTAATTGCATTAACTACAGTAAATAGTACGTGTGTGCACTTAAATCCTTTCGTTTTAGTTGGTTATTTTTTTTAATGTAGTCATATTTGTTCCGATTTCCAGAAGACTTCATGCAGGGCAGTTACGTTTTAATTCCATTCAACGGCCAGGATTTATGAAAACAATTACAGCCGCTGCAGTGGCTTGTGCCATGTTGTTGTGAAAGCAGGATAGCACACTATATATCCCGGTATATTGGTGCTGCTTCTTGGCTTGGGCAAAAATTCAAGTTAATGAACCTGTCTAAAATGCGAAGCCTTTCATTCTCACAAAAATTCGTGTAGCGCAGCGTTGGAATTTTGACGCAATACACCAATTCTTTATTAAACCCTTTATTTTATTAACGGACAACGAACCAAAAGCCTAGCGATTCTTTCCATGAAATGCGACAGCATGTACAGGGGCGGTCAAAAGTTCCAGGCCGCTATAGCATGCAATCCTACGGCAGCGTGGCCTGGGAACTGTTGACCACACCTGTACTTCACCACACAACTCGAACGCCTACGTTGTATTGAAAGCACAAACGTCATCACAATACTAGTTCTTTGCGATAGTAAAAAAATACGAGTCGAAAATTTGCGCATCAGCAAAGCCGCGCTGAATGCGAAATGTATCGCGAGAAAATGTCGGGCGGACGCATATGTCGCGGATATATAGAAATTTTGGGCTGTGCGCAGGAAAGCGACAAGCAGTGAGGTATTTCACCTTTTCAGATATCAACACAGATGCATACATTTACTGCCTTAAACGTGAAGGAAAGAAGATGACTTTTAAAGGCTCGTTTTTCTTTTTTAGGCACAATATTAGTCTATTAATTCTCATTAATATTGTTCCTTAAACATGGTAAGTTCACTTCCGCTTATCGACTTAAAAAGTTGTCGTTCTAAGACAAGCAACTGCTCCAAAAGGCTGCTTTGCTGCTCCAAAGTGAGGCGTTAGCGGCTCCAGAGGCTGCGCCAAAGTGGTTTCCGTCGATCACATCACTGAAACTGGCTACCCAGACCTTTAGTTCTTTGGGCTTGCGTGGCGCAAATGCTTTAGGATTGGCCTTCTCATCCGTAAACCCAAATGCAGACGTTGGATTCCTACTCAGATCAACGCTATTCTATCGATCCATCCCAGACAATGCAAAATAAGGGGCCCGTGTCGCGGAAAATGCGGTGCCGTCGGCGTTGTCAGTGGGTGAGGAACCCTGATGGAAGCAAAGAATAAAAATCACGCCTCGAGCCGGAATTGAAACTAGGCATCCTGCATGGCAGTCAAGCATTCTACCACGCCACTGCTTCAGAAAAAGATTACAGGCGTCGTGTAGGGACAACGCCGATTTTGCTCGCAGTGTTGGCTTTTATAAAAATGTAACAAGCATTGCATATGCACACGTGCAACTCTGGAAGTTATAGTCAAGCGTTGCTCTAATACGCCGAAGATCGCTACTTATAATATGTACATCATCGCACCGTAGCAAGCACTTCGTTTCGATAAAACTGGCGTCTCTGCTCCAATTATGTGAGTGCCAACGTTACGTTGGACCATGAGCTACACTTTAGAGTTTAGTCGTCGTGCCTGGCAAGCCCACGATATGCGCACAACTACTCAATTTGCACAAAGACGTCGGTCCATCTCGTAACGCTTGACTCGAAGCAAAAAATACCGGCATACCTAGGCTGCTACTCGCTGACTGCTTCCAATTAAAGCGATTCCTGCAATGCGTAAGATTTGCCGTACTTTTAACACGAGAGTGTTTTATGCCGGGGTCCACCAAAACTTTAGTGGCGTATTTCCGTCACGGATAAGACGTTGATAAAATGGACGCTAACGGATGAGAAGAAAAAATTCTAAGAAAAAATCACAGCATATCCACGGAGTGAATGATGATGAGTGGGCGAATCTGCGGAGGTTCATCGGTAAACCGTGAATCTTCCGTGAATTCTGCCCAGTACATCATCACCGACGTGAGATCGGGCGCGTTTATACTAAAGGTTCGATGAGAGTTATGACGACTTGCAGCTCACTTTAATTTTACATGTACGCTGTGAATTTTCATTGTTTAGAAAACCATTGCTTTAGAAAACATCTGGCGTCTTTCGTTAAGCAGCTGGCGTCTTTTCGTTTTGTTTTAGAAACATCTGGCGTTCTTTAGTTTTGCTTTTACAAAACATCTGGCGTCTTTCGTTGGTTTATTTCATCAATCAACGGCGTTTTGAACAAAATTTTTATTGTTTAATCACGCACAGGAGAAATCTCACCAGGCACTACCTTGGAGGTAAACAATGGCTGCTAATGGGAATGAGAGACAGAAGAAGTCGGCTTTTAGCTAACACTTACACTGCTACTTCTACTAACGTTTCCTACTGGAACATGCCAATGGCTGCTAATGGGGAATGAGAGACAGAAGAATTCGGCTTTTAGTTAACGCGCACGCTGTGAATTTTTTATTGTTCAACAACGCACAGGAAAAATCTCCCACCGGCACCACCTTGGAGGTCAAAGCGTAAGACTGGTTACGCACTACGACTACTACGACTACGAGGGACGAACGGGTGCCGCCTTAAGGAGCTTCGCCCCTAAAAGTTCCCCGCCGGGGATCGAACCTACGACCTTTTGATCCACGACGATAAGCGCCCGGAACTCTACGCACTAGGCTACCAAGACTTTTTTTTTCTTTCATGGTATTTATTACAAATGTGCATAATGTACATACATAACGAACAAAATACTCAAGGGCGCCTCTACAAGCGTACATTAAGCGTTGCACAGAAAATAGGTTTCAAATAACAATGTGGTCTAAAAGGGAATCGAAGCAGTGCATATATTTACTTTATTTTTATTTATTTATTCAACACTGTGGGCCTTTTCAGGCCTGCACAGGAGAGGGCGCACAAAATAAAGAGGACTTCAAACTAGGAAGATTAAAAAGGGAAAATCCGCAGTACAAAGTAACCATAACAGCGACAACAGCAAGAAAAGAAAAACCAATAGATGAACAATGCATACAACTATACCAAGGGTGTAAAAAAGAAAAAAAAAACTAGCATACATGTTCGAGACAAATAAGAATGTAGCAATAAAAGGTTATGCCCTAGGAACAAGATGACATGAAATACACACAGGCGAAAACTGTTAAACACGTGCAGTAATGTGCAAGTACATGCGCGATACATTGTTTTTTCCTTTTATTTGCGCACCGATACCAGACAATTTATTCCAATGCCTCTGAATGAGATTCCAGCAGCCACAAAAATGAATCAAGGGATTGAGCACTGACGACGTCATTGGGCAGGTCATTCCACAACTCTAAAACTGCGGGAAAAAAAGAATACTTAAACGTGTGACAACGTGACAAGAATGGGCGTACGCATTTCTCGTTGTTAGTTCTTCTGGAGTGACGGTTCGGAGCTTTTAGGTACGTGTCCTTATTTATATTTACTGAGTCGTTCGAAAGAAGGAAAAGAAACTTCAGACAAGCCAGCTGTCGTCGGCTAGCGAGAGTTGCGACACGTGCTTGCAAACGCAGCGCGGAAACACTTTCCTGCCTGGCATACTTTAAATAAACGAATCTAAGAGCCCTATTTTGAATTTTTTTTCTAATACATCAGTCATGTTCTTTTGGTGCGGGTTCCAATCTATTGCTTCGTATTCTAGGACGGGTCTAATTAGTGTTTTGTACGCTGTTTAATCTGAGGAGAAGTGCCAATCAGCTTACTGGGTACGATTGGAGAAAATACTGGGTACGATTGGAGAGATAAGCAGCAATCCAAGAGTCTTTTTTCGAATTAACGCCAAATGATGCAAGTTTTTGTATGAGTAACGAGTGCAGTACGCGGTCAAATGCCTTAGAGAAATCAATAAATATCGCATATACATCTTGCCTAGAAACAATAGCTGTGGCAAAATCATGAGTAATTTCTAAAAGTTGTGTAGTGGGCGAAAGCTTCCCTCGAAAACTGTGTTGGTTGGGTAAAGCAGATTATTATCCTCCAGGTAGTTCATCAGTGCTTTATTTATGATATGCTCCATTAATTTACAACGTGTGCTTGTCAGTGATATCGACCTGTATGTGTTTATCAGTTGTTCGTTCCCGCTTTTATGGATAGGAATCACTTTCGCACATAACCAGTCGCCAGGAAGCACCGCTGTTTCTAACGATAAGGAAAATATCTTCTGCAAGAAAAGGGATAACTGAGCAGCATAGCGTTTAAGAAATGCATTAGAAATTTCATCCGAGCCTTGCGATTTTATTGCGGTAGCAATTATATGGACACTCTCGGCTGATTTTTGCCGTCGCCGTCTGCCGACACCGTCAGGTCCCGGATATGTATATGTATGTACATATATAAAAAAGACACAAATAAAAATAAAGCAGAAGAAAAAAATTCCGAAGTACCCGACCGCAAATTCGAATCAGCAACCCCTCGCTCCGCAGCGCGCTGCGTTAGACAACTCAGCTTTCTTTTTTTTTATTTGCGGTTGTACATATGCGTTCCTTCATGGTTGGCTAGGGTAGAACCCCTGCTTACTGTGGAGGAGGAGGATACAACTTTATTCAAAAGAAATTTCATGGGTTTGGAGCTGGCCGCTTGTCTGCGGCGACCTCTTCTGCCCATGCAATATGAAGAAATTTTAAATCGCGTTAGACAGCTCAGCCACACGCCATGTATGCGCCGGCGAAATAACACTATGTACCGCTGGTGGTAAGCAAATCTCGGAGGAGCGTGAGCGTGTTTTCTATCACGCAACGCTCCTAATTTTTAGGGGCGAAGCTCCTTAAGGCGGCACCCGTTCGTCCCTCGTAGTCGTAGTCGTTGTGAGTAACCAGTCTTACGCTTTGACCTCCAAGGTGGTGCCGGTGGGAGATTTTTCCTGTGCGTTGTTGAACAATAAAAAATTCGCAGCGTTAGCTAAAAGCCGACTTCTTCTGTCTCTCATTCCCATTAGCAGCCATTCTTTACCTCCAAGGTAGTGCCTGGTGAGATTTCTCCTGTGCGTGATTAAACAATAAAAATTTTGTTCAAAACGCCGTTGATTGATGAAATAAACCAACGAAAGACGCCAGATGTTCTGTAAAAGCAAAACGAAAGAACGCCAGATGTTTCTAAAGCAAAACGAAAAGGCGCCAGCTGCTTAACGAAAGACGCCAGATGTTTTCTAAAGCAATGGTTTTCTAAACAATGAAAATTCACAGCGTACATGTAAAATTAAAGTGAGCTGCAAGTCGTCATAACTCATCGAACCTTTAGTATAAACGCGCCCGATCTCACGTCGGTGATGATGTACTGGGCAGAATTCACGGAAGATTCACGGTTTACCGATGAACCTCCGCAGCTTCGCCCACTCATCATCATTCACTCCGTGGATATGCTGTGATTTTTTCTCTTTCAATTTGAAAAATGCCCTTGAGTCGCGCACGACAAAGTGGCCTTTCTCTGTACCCGCTCGTGATGTGGAAGGAAAAAAAGAAAGAACACCGGGAAGACCGGGAACACCTTGCATCAGACGCCCCCGTGTGGCTGGAGATGCAGGGGGTAACTCCACGCGCCACAGTTTAAAAGAAAAAGAAATATCTAAGAGCGTCTGATTCTTCATTGTCGACACTTGCAGACGCAGCGCTCCTAATTTTCTTTCATTTCGGATACTGCCCCTGAGACGCGCACGACAAAGTGGCCATTTTCTGTACCCACTCGGGATGTGGAAGGCGAAAAAAAGACAAAGAACACCGGGCATACCTTGTAGGGTGCCTTGATGCGCGTTTTATCGAGGCACACTGAGGTTAAAAAAATTGCTGGAGTGGCGATTATTGCGCAATAGTGAAGCCGTGCCCACCAAAAGATGGCGGCTGCACCCGCCATCTTAGTAGGGGCACGATAAGCCACCGGCGTTTGGCGAAGGAAAGCGAGCGTTCTCCACGTACGCCAGAGAAGTTTAATGTGGCAACTTTTACGGGTCAGATACTGCTGCAAGTGTGTCTTTGTGTTACTAGTTTTCATAAATAAGCCTCAAAGTCATGGCAAATTTTATTGGATATCAATCGCCAATACTCCTCTCGAAGGGTTACTGTTGTCGGCAACAACAATCTTTTATTTTATAATTAACGTAGCTCTTACACTAACAGATCAAAGCCATTTGATCTCTAAGTAGGCACCACCAGAAAAGAGCATGTTTCCGAGCTCTTTGGTGGGCAAAAGCTGGCTTCGCTTTCGCTGGCAAGGCGTTTCGAGAGCTTCCACTCCAGAATTTTTTTTAACCTCCTTGGGCACACTAATACCTTGCATCAGACGCCGCCCCCTGTGGTAGCAGACGCAGAGGGTCACTCCACGCGCCGCAGTTTAAAAGAAGAAGAAATACCTAAGAGCGTCTAAATTCTAAATTTCCCCACTTATATTAACCGCCGGTTTCATGGCCGATCCCCCGTAGTGGGTAAAAGCCAAGAATTAAGGGTCAAGCAAGCGAGCAAGGAAGCAAGCGTCTGATGCTCCATTGTCGACACTTGCAGCGTGTTGCTCAAGCACATAGGCGTAACAACTGCGACAGTTGTTAGTTCACGCTTGCCCTGTGTGTGCCTGTGCGTTCATTTAGGGCGTCCTTCCTTGTGCTTCAGCGGCACGCTGCAAGTATCGAGCTGCTTCTGGTTATTCGTGTGAGATTTCGATTTCTTGCTATCGCATTCATTGCTTCGCCCTTGCGGCGAAACTGTGACTTTCTTTTTTGACATCAAGTTGAAGAAGCAGGTTAAGTATACCAGATTCTGATATTGGGGGGAGAACACTTGGTCGTCTTCCATTTCCAATCAATCAGCTTATAAGAAACGCTACACTTACGTTTATTGCGCTTACATCTCAATTTTGAAGCAGGAAACTCGATGAAGAAAAAATGATGCGCTGGGCTTTGTTGACGGCTGTTAGCGAGAAGTTTGCGAGAGCCTGTGATACGAGTGGCGGGTTTCAATGGCCGAGTTATAGAACATGCTTCGGTCTCACCGCCACCTGGGAAACGGCGGGAAAATGACGGCGATGTGCATCGTGTTAACGATAAGCCGGAAGTGAGCGAATGGTCGAGTCTGTAGTGCATCTTCGACCACGCCCGGCCGGGTCTCCTCTGAAAGTGGCTGCACACACAGAGCTCGGCCGTCGCGCGCCATGATTGCGCGCCGCCGAACCTGGTGCCTTAATGAATACTGGCCGACATAATGATCAAGTTTCTCTCTCTGTTTTAATTACGTCGAAGAAACAATTACGCCAGAACCGGTTCTGCCGAACACCGCACCACTGCCCAGTTGCTGCTATTTGTCCACACGACGTACGCACCTTCGGAGCCCTTCGTCCATTCTTGAGAGGGTCGGCAAGGGCGTTGAACACTGCGCATGCGCACTAAGATGCGTCTGGAACAGTGCGGCGCATTTTACCGACCGAGCAACCACCCATTCTAGAGTGGGGATTGGACTTGGCAGTAATGAAATTACAGTAACTAAATTCATTTTTTGCTCTAACGAGTAATCTAATCAATTACTTGTGTGGGCTGGTAAGTTGGTAATGTAATGAATTACTTCAAGCGAACAAGTACAAGAAAATTACTCACAAGAAAATTACTCATGAGTTTATCTAATTACTTGTGACTAAATAACAGCGTGTCCGCTTTCCTTATGGTGCAAAAAAAAAATAAAAAGGGCAGGAGAATAACAAATACAAGTTGATCTAAGTGCAATACCTTAAAGGGACTGTCTACCGCTCTGAAAATTCTTTTCTGATTGTGGTGAAAATGAGATTGTTCGTCACATCGGCGGCAACGACCATGCCTTTGCCCCATAAAAAAAAAGAATTATATTTTTAATTTCATGTTGAAAACCGTGAAATAATGACCGCTAGCGTCACCCAACGGCGATGTGGTTCAGTCTACTGGTATGACAAGAATTCCTCGCAGCTAGACTCATTTTGCTTAAAAACAAACATATATAACTTGAAATTGTATTTTACGCACTTGGGGCACCTTTAGATCGCGTCAGAGAGTAATTTCTTGCTTTTTTTCTTTTCTCACGCATCCAAAAAGGCGCCCGGTGGCGCTGCTTGCGGCGCCGTCTTCGATTTCGTCTGCTTGAATTCATGCGCTGTGCCATGCGGCTCTCCGCGCTGGTCGTACTGTGCCGCTGTATCGTTGTTAGGATGTCTCACATGTGCTGCGCTGTGAAGGCGCGCATTTATTTTCTCTTGTTGATGACTTGACTTGGCTTGGATTGCGGCAGCAGTGCTAAAATAGACACATAGACTGCGATTACAGCAGAACAAGTGTTCTGTAATCGTGTAATAAGGGTTCAGTTAACCGCTAGCGCGCTGAAAACGACTTTTACATTCATTACAATAGGGTTCAGCGAAAATAAAGTAATCCTACAGAAATCACATGTGATTTCGGTTTTAATTTTTACTGGCACTACAATCGTCATCGCGTCCACCAACCAGTGTTGTGGGCATGTTTCACGCGAATGGAAGAAGACCGAACGCAGATCGAAAAATTCTGTTTTAAAAATTTCTACATCGCTTTTCAGAGAAACCGCTGCAAGGTTGGACACTTCAGACGGTACGCTTTCTATTGCGGCACAATACAGAAAAGCGATGAAGGACGGTAGGCAGTCCTTTTAAAGCATGGGATCTCTGAGATTTCTATGTGCATGTGCGGAAATTAAAATGCGCATTAATTGTGAGTGAATAATGAACATCCGTTAAAGTAAGTTTGATGTAGTTTCATTAGTTTTCAAAAGTAATAGTAATCTAACCTCATTACTTTTGACTAATTATAATCAGAAATGTAATTTAGCTACATTTTAAAAACTTCCGGGAAAGTAATTAGTAATGTAATTGAGTTACTTTTAGGAGCTAGTACTTTTGTCATCTCTGGAGCACAGGCGCACCAGCAAAATGGCCAAAAGGGTTGCTGCTTTGGTAACTACCAGAGTCAGCCAAAGTAAGAGCTACAGGTGCCCTCAGCTGTAAAAAGGCTTTTGGAAAATGAGTTCCAGGGAAAGCCGCGAAATGGGCGAAGCTTCATGGGAGAGGAAAATTGTCATCCAGCCGTTTGAAGTTTCCAATCCAAGAACGAATTTCTTGCCCACTGGGAAGATTTCTTTCTGGAAAGCCTGCATGATTTCACTGTAGCTGAGAGCTGCAAATTCTTCGGTAACAACTTTACCTTTAAGTAAATTATATTGTTCTCCCGAATAGTACAGATAATAGGTAGCACATGTCTATGTTTAAAACATAGGGTACCATACACTTGGGAGTTGCGCACGTTGGTGGCAATCTAGCGAGGTATGCAGGGCACAGCGTTGCGAAGAAACGGACAAAAGTTCAGCGTAAAAGTATTCCAAACTGGTCGAGTTTGTAGGAATTCATCATGTAAAATTTTCAGCGCGCACAAAACAAACGAAGACGTAAAGGGAGAAGGCAGACAAGCGCTGACTCACAACTCAGTTTATTGGTGAAAAGAAAGTACACACACACATAAACGCGCAGGCTAACTCAAGAGGCAAGGTGTGTGACCGGGCTAGTTGGTATTCCATATTGACGTGAACAGCGCGTGTAATACACAAGGACGAAGAAACGACGAGGACTAGCGCTGACTTCCAACTGGTTACTACATCACCTAAAAATGTTACAGGTCGATGATCCTTTCATAGTTAATAATTCTTCTGATGTCATCGAGTACCTCAATGAGCATAACACTGTATCGTACAAGGGTATGTCCATCGACGTCAAGGACCTTTATTATTCTATCCCCCATCGCGCTCTCATGAGTGTCATTGAACAAGCAATCCTTGATTTCGGCGCCGTTGCTTTCCAAAACGAGTGCGGTGTTACAATAGCAGGCTTTCTTCATTTACTCAAAGTGTACCTCACCTCTACATTCGCTCAATGGAATGGGCGTGTTTACTTGCAGAAAAGTGGTGTATGTATCGGTTCGTGCATCGCTCCCATACTAAGTGACTTGTTTCTAGCCCATGTTGATAGGAAGCTTGAAGCGAGATTGGAAGGAACCAATGTGGCAAAATGCTTCCGGTTCGTGGACGACTATCTTGTCTCGTTTGAGTGTAACGATGCCACTTTTGGGTCATTGTGTCGCGGCACTTTGTCAATTTTTGAGGATTGCCTCGACCCGCTTGCCATCACACATGAGCTCGCTGATGAGGGAGTGCTCAAATATCTCGACTTAAAACTGTCCTTTTTTAACTGGCATGTGTGCTGGAAGTACGAGCCCCGCGCCAAAAAACCTCTCCTGCCGTACACTTCGGCACACAGTAAACTTGTTAAGAGGGGAATCATCCAAGCATGCTTGCACAACGCCCTTGTTAAGTCCTGCCATCACTCCATTCACGAAAGCTTCTTCTCGCAGATAGGTAGATTGAAGGCAGCCGGCTATCCCCGCCACCTTCTCGTCTCTGTTGCTGATAAGCTGCGGGAAAGGTTCAAGCCGTCGAGTAGGTCTCCTGATCTTCAGGCACCAGCGAGAAACAAGGTGGCGGTTATCCCGTATAAGCATGCTATTTCTCACAAGCTAAAAAAGATAGGTGAAAAGGCGGGCATCTCAGTCGTATTTTCGGCACCGCACAAGCTGTCCGAGCTGAGTGTCAGGACCAACCCTCTAAAACGGGATGAAAGCGCATGCAAAATTAACCACAAGAATAAATTCGTTGACTGCTCTTGTAGCGTTGTTTATAGCATTCCACTCTCATGCGGACAGACTTATATCGGCCAGACGGGCAGGTGCCTTAATGTACGTTTGCAGGAGCATAACCAAAAGCTACGCAGAGGGACAGAAGGTTTCCTTGCAATGCACTGTTCACAACGCGGGTGCGCTCCAGCATTTGATAACACACAAATTTTAGCTAGGCATCGTCAGGATAGCACGCGCATAATCATTGAAGCTGCAGCCATCGCTAAAGGCAATTGTATCAGCAAACCTTCAATCGCCCTCACTGAAAAAGAAATAGATTACCCATGTTCATCCGGCCAGATAACCTAGACATACTCCGGTTGCTTCTCCTGACGTCTTTTCGCGGTTTTGTGGTTTTTGCTTAATAATTCTTTTTGGTTCTTGGTTCCCTGTCCATGCCTGCCGTCATGCGCAATTCAAATGAGCGGTGATCACGTGTGCCTACTTGTTCTCGTTTTTCTATGTTTGTGTTAATAAATTTCAGTTGGAAGTCAGCGCTAGTCCTCGTCGTTTCTTCGTCCTTGTGTATTACACGCGCTTTTCACGTCAATAACTCAAGAGCGCATGGGCAAGATAATGCAAATAATTCACAAAGAAAATGTTCCAGAAATTCGTATGAAGCAGAGTCTAAAGTAGAAGTGTAACTTCTTTTAAGACCTTTTCTACATGCAGACTGGAGGCACACATCGCTGGCCGTTTCTTTCGATTACCCAACGATTTTGTTCAACCATGGCTTTGTGCTATCGTTAGCCATGGAAATTTCGGTGGCGTATTTATATACTAAAGAAGTAATCATATCTCTAAGCAATGACCAATAATTCTAATCCATGTTGCGACTTGAAGATAAGGGCAAGAATGTGCATTTGTAGAAATCTTCTACTTCCGAACTCATACCACTGCAATTGGCCTTTCACTTTTTTTTTACTTTTTCCCGGTACTTTGGCAGGACAGCTTCAATATGTCTTTTTCCCTCCTCCACAAAGCTAGGCACAAATACCCGGCTTACAATTTTTCTTTGGCTTTCAGAAACACCCTTGCAAGCGGCGCTATCGTTTTGAATTGTCCTCACATCAGCAGTGCCGCCCGCGGAGCGTGCGCATGTATGTATGTATGTATGTATGTATGTATGTATGTATGTATGTATGTATGTATGTATGTATGTATGTATGTATGTATCAGGGAAAAAATGGGATGTATGCATATGTGATTGCATAGCTAATCGCCAGACAGGGGAGGCCGGGCTTCCCCTTAAATTTTTACGGAGCTCCTCCGTGTTTCCCCGATTTTAATCCTTGGGAGCACCAGTTTGCAGTTTGGGAACGTAAGAATCATAGGCGTATGCAGGGTTCCCCACTGGGGGGGGGGGGGGGGGGGTAAAGCTTCGTCGCAGCGCCCCCCCTTCCTCCGTTGGTCGAGTCCACGGTGTTAGAATAGTTGAGGCGGAGCGACGGCGCATTGGAATGAGGAGAAATCGGGTACATCTTTCCCTTTCTTGCCGAAAGGAGGCGCGCGCGGGACGGTGGCCACCTGGCTATATCCAGCACAAACCTGACGCTTCTAACATTCGGTGTTTTAGCGTGTTTAGCAATATCGCAAGGCCCTGTGAGGATTGTGTGGTATTGTAATACCATATACATAAGTTAGATATAAAGACTCAGTAGTGTTTTATGCATGACGGTTCGGCATGCGGCGTGAAGCTCATAAACACCACCTTCGGCCTCGGCAACACCGTGGCCTAGGCGATCGTGCCCGCATTTGTCTGCAAATGTCAATCTGCAGTTGCGTGACGCGTGTTGAATTCACCCTTCATTTGCCCTAGAAAGATTAATTAATGTATTTGCGGTCAGCATCATATAAAGAGCAGGTGTCATGTTAAGGGGCATTTCGCATATGAGATCAAGTGAACCTTCAGAATATTTTACTACGAACCGCTTATTTGCAAATTCCGTAAACATTTGCGAGAAGACGGATGCTTTGATGTAATGGAATAGAACAACTCTAGTTAGGTCTTTCGGGGCGCGCACTAGCATCATGTGGCGCGCCGCTCCCACGTCGGAAAATACAGGATTGAAAGACAATGCAATGAAGTGGGCGACAGCTTGTGGCCAATGACTACGAAGCCGCTCTTTGACATATTCAAAATAAATAGACTGCAAGATATATACGTTATGGTGCGCCAAGAACTTTATCACAGTATTGGCACGATCTACGAATTTTACATATTTTTGCCTGAAAAAGCTGCTTTAGCTCGAGTATTGTATGGTGCGGCTAAATGATACGAGAGAATGCTTCCTCACAAGAACGTTTCCTTTTAAATAGCGCTTCCCATGATTTGGTGACAAATCGCGCATCAAAATGTTTTTCGCAAACAAAATTTGTTGTTTGCAACTCGCGATTTTTCCGTGGAATAGCAGTGGCCACATTTTCAAGCGGTCACAATCCTTCGGAGCAGCGAAAAAGCAAATTTTCTCCGTGCACGATTTGTAGCCCGAGACGCATTGCGGCAAAGAGCACTTCTTGCCCACCTGGACAATATAAGTTGTGTAAATAAGGGCACGATGAACAAGGATAAGCTATTTCATATAGGCTAGCATTTAGGCGGCAGGCATTTCGACTGGCGAACGTATGTGCAAGAATGGGGCCTCGTCTGGTTTGGCGTGTTAGTTTGAACGGGTCAGACAGTGACGTCACGGAAGATGGTGTCACTCTCAATTCCTGTCATTCCCGAAAGAAGAAACTGGAAAGCAAATGGTTAGGACACTGAAAAGGAAACGGGCACGACCATTTCACGTTTGTGCACCCAGAGCAGGGCACAAAGTTCTACTTCTGCTACTGCAACAAACAGCACGTCTGTGACGAATAACGAGAGGCCGAATCAGAATGGCATATGGTGATTCATGATGGATTGGTCGGTAAACGGACGTTAACCTTCACTACCACGCGCCAGCCAGCACGTGTAAACGTTGCAAAGGCGGCTGAACAACTAACACCGTGGGCGGCTGCTTAAATCCATGCGATATGGTGCATGCACAACGACAACCTATGAAAGGAATTTCTAACCTACCATTGTCAAATGTGTTGCTTTCTTCTTACAAGCATCATATAGAGAGACGTCAACCCCCCTCACACCCGCTTTCTTTTTCAGGGAATACCTTTTTCTTTTTGACTAACCCAGTTCGGGTCCGCCACGGTGGACCAGTGGCTAAGGTGCTCGGCTGCTGACCCGAAGGTCGCGGGCACGGTGTTCCGTTGTCGCGGGTTCGATTCCGGCCGCGGCGGTCGCATTTCGGTAGAGGCGAAATGGTAGAGGCCTGTGCGATGCCAGTGCACGTTAAAGAACACCAGATGGTCGAAATTTCCGGAGCCCTCCACTACGGCGTCTCTCATAATCATATCGGGGTTTTGGGACGTAAAACACCAGATGTTATTAACCCAGTTTGTCGCGGCGGCCTCAACCGATTTGGGACGGTGGCCTTATTTGTGCACGAGCTAAAATATTTTTGAAATTCGTGTTCACCTGTAAACTCATTATCGCTGTTCGCAGAAGCTATATTTCCTATGTATTTCCATCTGTTGGCTACCGCCACTGAATTTCTTGATGTTGTGCATTTACTTTCAAATCAGACTGATATGTGCGGTTACCCTGATAAAAAAGGAATGGCCAGCAGTTGAAGAGTTGTCGCAAATGCATCTTTGTAAGCGACGCGGCCCCCGTTGAAGCGGCTGACCTGAAGCCTCGATGCACCCAGCGCAGCCTGTCGGAAAAAACGCGAAGCGCGTCCCCACGTTCGGCGAGGAGGCTGTGCGGCGGAGGCGGAACGTCGGTACACCCAAGGAGGTTTAAAATATTTTAACCTCCTTGGGTACACCTAACCTATTCTAACACCGTGGTCGAGTCCAAAGGACACCGTGCTTCATAATGGATGAAAAAAAAAAAATTGGGGGACCCTTAAGCATAGAGTTAATATACTGATTCTAGAGGAAAAGCTCCCCATAGGGCCCATGCATTGAAACCTACAACCGCATGGGTTCCGCCATGATGGAACAAAACGATCGTTGCCAGCGTTGCCAGACCCTGAGACGCTCGCTATATTTTACGGTAGTAATCTGTTTTAATCTACCAACCTAAGCCAGCTACGCGCTGTTCAGAGAACATCAGCTGTGTTTTGATGCGTGAAGCCGTGTGTTAGTGTACGGTTGTCTGTGCAGCTGGTCCGGTTGATAACAGTTAAAATTTCCACCTGTTTGTGCATGGTTTTTACTAGGCGCTCCCTACCAAAGTTTCTCCGTTCGCTGGCACAAAGGTCACTTGACAGATTCGCAGCTCGAAGCAAAGTCCGTAGGCCGTGGTAGCGCGCTGATTCGACTTGCAATGGCGAGACACCTGTGTCCACGTTCTTTTTCAGCTCATTGCTGTCGTACTTCAGTGCAGAGAGCCGTAAACCAGAAAAATGTCGATTGCAGCATGCAGCGGCGAATGTGAGTGAGACATCTCCCGAAAGCTTCAATCGAAACTAAAGTTACACGGCCCACGAAGCTTTATCGCCGTTAAAAAGTCTAAAAAAATCGTTTGCGACTAGTTCGTACATACTTCCAGGGCTTGTCTCATCTCTTCTTTGCCGTCCGTCCTGGTTTGCACTGAAGTTTCCAGCTTGAAAGAAAAAAGGGCTGTCACATGAAGTCCAGTGGTATGCGGCGACAGAAAACGCACACAACGGGACACTATGACAACTACGAGATACACGACGCGAACGAAGTTTCAGGGGCTTTAGCACGACGCGCAAACCGGCGCAATCGGCCGCATGCACACACTCGCGTACTCGCGAGTGTTGATATGGTGGGGCCATCTAGTTAACTAGCCTGCAAACGCTTCTTTCCGCGCGCAGTAAATTGCATAAATAGCCGTACGTCGTATTCTTTCGTAGAAGTATTCAAAATAAACACAAAACAATATCCGCAAGTTTTTAATTATGCAGATGCTTCTTTAGGATTGATATGTGATGGTAAGAATGACAACGTTCCAAGATGTCAGCGTTCTTGTGGTTATAGGTCTCGCGGCCCAGCTTTTCCTCTAGAGTCAGTATATTAACTCTATGCCCTTAAGCTTCGCCTTTAAGAGTTGAACGCAATAGCGAAATCCGGCCCCTAGTGCGCACTTCAACCACTAAGTGCATACTTATTAATGTGTATTGTTACGCACACACGCGCTCGCGCGCGCGAATGGTACAGGTTTTTGATCTAAAGCAAGAGTCGCATGGCCTCCAAGATACACGCCGCGCGCTCGCCATCTCGGAGGCCATGATGAGTCTCACAATGCTTCACAGATGGCAGCACATTATCTATGTTTGCTGTTTGCTTGATCAACGCCTCCTCTGGAAAGCCGGCGTTGGCTTGATATGTTTTCCGCTAGATGGACATAGTTGTCCATTTTTAGAGCTGTTTGAAAGTTCGTGTGTGTTTTTAGCGGCGATGGCTGCACTGTCCTGGCCTTTTCCGACGTAGTTTGATGGCCTCCCAAATGCGCCTACAAATCGCCGAATGGGCTCGTTTTCGTCGTGACACCTGTCGAACAAAATGCGATAAGGAGACTCCTTCCACTACATGGCATTTATGTAGTGTTTTTTTCCGCAGCAGCTGCAAGTAACATCGTAGCTTTGTGGTAGGACACCTGCTTGCCACGCGAACGGCTCGGGTTCGATCCTCAATGGGACCGAAAATTTTATTCTTTATTTTGTATGCTTCTTTCTCGATTTTTCGCTCACAACCAACGGTGCCGACACCGACGGCGGTATTTCTGCGACACGAGCTCTCTAACGCTATCGCGTTAAAACCGAAAATGAAGCGATGACGTGCTCCTGACGATAGACTGCTTCTGGTCCCTGGCTTTGGCAGTAAAGATGGGAAGTAAACAGTTCTTGGAATGCAACATCAGAGGCCTTCGGCCGCCATTATCGTCAAAAACCTGCGTGGCCATAACTGCGTAAACCTATGGGGCAGACTTGACCCCCTCCTACCCCCTCCTAGGTGATTAGGGCCGGGGAGCCCCCCCCCCCCCCCCCGTGCCCCCCTCGTGAGCACGTCAATGATAGAAATTCTCAAAGGGGCTTTAGCCCAGACATTTCGATAGTGGCATGCCCATCGCGCCACAAGTGCTCCATGTTTGTTCTGAACGTAAAGTTGGTGAATGATAAGAGTGCTTTCGGGATAGCGTGAAAACACACACCACATAACGCATACACTTTTCGTGCTAACACTGGAGGTCCTCGACCTGCCTCGACACTTTCAGAGAGAGAATAAAACGTTTATTTCGTGTTCTTGAGAAGATTGGTGAGTGGGATCCTTAGTCCGGGATCCCATTGGCGCGGGCCGCTGTCCTCGCACCTTTCACGAGGCACTTTGGATGGGGTCTCCCTTTCCGGAGGTGCATTGAGGTACGGGGGCGGAGTCACTTTTCTTTTTGTTGTTGTTCGTTTCCTGACGTCACTTCCGTCTTTTCTTTTTTTTTTGCGGGGAGCGGCTGTATGTTTTCTGAAGTCATTATTGTTTTTGTTTTTTTCTTGCGCGGGTAGGAGGGCCAACATTGCAGAGCATGGACCCGACTAACCCGACAGCGTCGACAGGCTGACACGATGTTCTCTGCTGACACGGGCACATTTGATCGCTGCATCAAGGTCGGCTGCATGGTTTAATCGTTTAATCGCGATTTGGCTAACCTCAGAGCCAAACTCGATCCGTGTCGGCCCTGATTGCGATCAAGTAGATCAAGTGTCCGTACGACACCGGTATATGACACGGTGTGAAAGCAAGCTTGACGGCTCGCAGAAGTTCGAGCCATCGTGGTGACCGCTGTTATGACGGTGGATACGCAGGTCGTTGAAGGCGCACGTAATATTTCCAAGGTTATTGTCGTGATCGACTTGACCATAAGCCTCCTGTGTTCCCGAAGAATCTGACCTGGAAACTACTCGCTTGAGCGCTGGCCAGACGTCAGCTGAGTTCAATAACGAACTGTCGACCGCATCCTGGATTAAGCGTTGTACGTATACATACGACATCACGTTGGCTGTCGATCGCGATCAAAAGTGTCCGTGCGACACGGTATTATGGCACGGTGTGAAAGCAAGCTCGACGGCACGCAGAAGTTCGAGCCATCGTGGTGTCGGCTATTATGACAGTGGCAGTGATACCTTTCTCTATGGTGATACAATGATACACGGTTTGTTGCTTTTGTTCCTGCAACATTGCTCGATTTATTATTCGTGCGCCTGCGACGCGCGAGTAAAGATTGGATACGACATACGGCGAGCCCACGGGCCACCAAGTAGCTGTTTGGTACTGGAACGACGGCCAACGTAATAATCCAGGATGCGGTCGACATTGGACGCGTCCTCATTAAAGTATTAACATATTTAGCGCGCATTAACTAATGCTCCACTCACCCAGCCAACTCGTTCAGCAGTTTTAATTCCAGCAGTTCGTTCCAGAGTTCGTTACACCGGTATATGACACGGTATGAATTCATACCGTGTCATATACCGGTGTCGTACGAACACTTTTGATCGCGATCAGGGCCGACACGGATCGAGTTTGGCTCTGAGGTTAGCCAAATCGCGATTAAAGGTCTCTGCACAGTGTTGTTCCCGCGCAAAAAGAAAAAAAAAAAACTTTTGAAAACATGCAGCCGCTCCTGGCCGCTCTACGCGAAAAAGAAGAAATAAAAAAAAAAGAAACGGAAGTCACGTCAGGAAACGAACAACAACAAAAAGAAAAGTGACTCCGCCCCGTACCTCAGTCCCTCAGTGCACCTCCGAAAAGGGAGACCCCAGGCACTCGCGATGAGGTCGCGCCCTCTTTCGAAGATATCTACCACCGCAATAAGCAGCAGTGCTGTACATATTGCAGAGAGGACGCCACCAAGGACACCTCCCTGCGAACACTTCAGGTGGATTAATAAAACAAAGGACTGGTGAATAAAAGGCAACCACCGACCATTTAAGTTTTAAAAGAAACGACGTTCCGGCTTCCATACGGAAGCCTTGTTCACAAGGAAGCCAAGAACACTAAAAGCCATAAGCGTGCGCAGGGTTCCCCTTCAGGGGGGGCGAAGGTTCGTCGCAGCGCCCCCCTCCCTATTATGTCAATGTATGCGGCTGCCTTTGCGCCCCTCTTCTCGCCCCCCCTACAATGTATAGGGCTGACTTTGCGCCCCCCCTTCTCGCCCCCATTGCCCCCCCCCCCCCCCCCCCTGCGCACGCCTATGCTAAAAGCATCTAACTATATGAGGGAAAGTTCCCAACATTACGATTCAGCGTCTGTTCAGGTTAAAACAAGGGACTACTCCAGCTCGACTTCTCAAAATTAGTTCTTTGCTTTCAACTGCCTGTACACTAAGGAGCATTCACGTTTTATAGAGCATATTTTATATTCAACTTTTACACGAACTTTGCGGCGTATGCATGTTGATCGCTTCGTCTAGTTTGGTTTGAGCAAAAAGGTGAAGAAACGAGAGGAACAAGAAAGAGCGCCACTTGCAACCAAATTTATTTCAAAAAATAAAACCGGTTACCCTTTATACAGTGCAGACAGGTGCGCATTTGTGCAAACAGATGTTTATGTAATCATGCTCTAAAAAAATTTACTTCTGCTCTGCGCAGGATGACCGACGTATCACTGACATCTCGTTTCACATTGATAGAAGAGGCCTCCATTAGTTCACATGTCACGGTACTCGTGCGCCTTCCGAGTATGCGAATACATTATCCGGCCCTCACAAGCAGGATTCACAGTGCATATATGTAAATGCATTGCGTTGCAATGACCTTGTTCGGCAGGGGTGGCGCCAGCGGGGGGCGGGGTGGGGGCAGCTGGCTACAGAATATTTCCGCCTCGCCTCCCTTTGTCTCCCGCCCTCCCCCAAGACCAAACGTATTCAAAACACAGCGCCGAAGTTCCCAGCCTCCGTGGCCTCTGAAGGAACTCGGTTGTCGTGGATGCCCCCTCTCCCCCCGCCAGAAAGATCCTGGCGCCGCCCAGTTGAGCCGATGAGGGTGGCAATGTGGGCTTGTTGGTATTGCATTCTGTTTGATGGTAGCGCAGGCTAAGGACAGGGACAACAAAAAGAGCTGTTGTGTCGAGTGTGCCTTATCTGTTTTCTCTGTCCTTAGCCTGCGCTACCATCATGTAGGACCTTAACTGATGCCATAAAGTACGGCTGGAGCGCGAGCAGCCGGAGCGCAGGTGTGGCAGGCGTGACCACGGTGTTGGCGTGACGTCACACTGCGTGATCCGCTGTGGAGAGGCGTACAGCTGCGCTCGCAAGCCTCACCGTTGCCGTACCACGTGACTAGGCGAAGATAAACCACCAACAAACGCTTGCATGCTCCTCTTCGCTATCCCCATCAGTCGTCGTGACGTCACCTGTCCGATCAGGTGAAGTCATGAACAACGGGCGCTGTCAAGTGGGTGAGCACGAGCCTGCTTATCTGCTAGCAGGCGCTCCCCGTTCTTTCTCCTCGCACGGCGAGGAGGAGCACTCGGAGGGGTGGAGAGACGAACGGAGCGTAGCGAAGTAAAGAGCGAAACGAGCAACGGCCGCGTTTCGATTGTAATACACGTGTAACTCCGCTAGCGTTTGCTATAGACTCGTGCACAAATGAGACGCCACCATTAAATTTCGACCTCTGGATCACTGACCTCTGGGTTTCTGAGCGAGAGAGTGTAGCACATTCGCGTACAAGCCTGCAAGGAGAGACATTTGCCGTGCATGCGCAGAGTCCTTCGTACAAACCATGGCGTCCCAAATGCGTTTCTCGCTGGAGGACGACATGAAGGAGTTTCTGGAGGCGCGCACCGACCACAACGCCACCATGTACGCCCTGACCGAGGCCGCCGTGCGCATGGGCATCAACACGCTCTTCAACATCACCGCCGAGCGAGGTATAATCGCACCAAGTCCAACCAGGCCAGCCATCTGCACATCAACGCAAGGCAAGAACGCAACCGAACGCACTGCGCACAACTGCATTGTAGTGGAGCGATAAGGCGAAAGACTTAGATACCTCGTCAAACGAGAAAATTGACCATCGGCGGCGTCAACACGAGTGACGCAAAAAGTCATCACGTGATGACGTCACCATGACGTCACAGGTCGCCAGAAGTTGTAATGATGACGCCACTGTGACTTCATCATGACATCACATGATGACGTCACCACATGACACTGTCGCTTGTTCAAAGGTGGGCCGATCACGGAAGCAGGGCAAAACCGGGTGAGGTGGAGAAAGCTTGGAATGCCTCCGATCCTGGAGGCAGTGCAAGACCATGTTAGGTGCAGAAGGCTTTCGGAGGGGTAGGATCACTACATCAACTGATAACAAAAAGAAGAACATGGCTTTCGCCTTCGAGTCGTCTTAGGCGAATGCATGAGGGACCCTTTGAGTTTTTTCTCATGCTCCTGATTGTCTGTGAATGCGCGTGCAGCACATGATTTGGTTGGTTTATCTCTGCCTGAACTGTTTCTGTGGGACGTTCTACACAATTTCTATTAAAACTGAACAATCTTCATTATCGGTACTCTATATTCAAAGTCTGCATTCCCGATGTACAGGATGAAAAACGCTCGTTTGACTGGAGAATGAGGGGACCTCGCGCCAGTCTAGTGAATTCCCAGTGTGTGCCTTACGTAAATTGCTGGGTTTTTACGCGCAAAAACTACGATATGATTATGAGGCTCGCTATAGTCGGGATTAAATTTCGGCCACCTATAACGCGCACGCGGGTGTTCTTCGCCCCCATCGAAATGAAACCGCCGTGGCCAGGAATCGAATCCGCGCCCCCGAGCTTAGTGGCGCTGCACCCTACGTGCTGAGCTGCTCCACGAAGGGTGCCTTATGCAAGCCTAAATATGGGACACAGGGTCCTACTATATTAGTGAGGCTCCAGGCGTGATGTGCGCTGTAGTCGTCGTGCGACATTCACGAAAGAATGGCCTTGTTGGTTGTACATAATTCACGATAGAAGAGCTATAGCTTTTTGTACATAACTGAATTTTGCAGCGTGCTACAAAGACACACAAAAACGATGCAGCAAGGAGCACAAGTTTCCTGTTCACTTGTGCTTCCGGCTTCGTTTTTGTGTCTTAGTAGCGCGCTGCGACATTCAACGACATTTCACCAAAGCCGCTGCGGGTGGCTGCGTCTCGGCTGGTACGAGGCGTTGCAATTTAGTGAGGCGTTGATAGGCGTAACTTAAAAAAAAAAAACAAGAAGGAGGCAGAGTGGCTAAACAGGGGTAGCCGATAATAGATATCAAAAAGAAAAATAAGTGTGTCATGAGGACTGACAATGGTCAGTCGGAATAGATGCCACGAGATGGGAAGCGCGGCGAAGGGGAGCGATGACATTCAGAAATTAGGAGGCATGAAATGGGATCCCGCACGGCAGGATGGGTCATTGGCAGTGGATAGGCTGCTGCTGCTGCTGCTGCTCATGACGACGACGATGATGATGCAGTCACGCACACAACGCGAAGACGGCTGTTTCTTTTTGTCTTTGTTATGGTTTCATGTATTCACGCTTTATTTCTTCGTTACACCCCAATCAATTAGCTCAACTTCCTGTCGTTTTATTGTAATTGTTGATTTATTACGACATGTGCAGTCAGTCTGACGAAATGTTGTGACGTCATCTGTGCCGACATCATGACGTCACAGTTCTTTGAAATTTGGGACGTCATCAGCTGGCAACGTCACTTGGTCAAAGATGCCGGAGGTACTGCAAGAGCGGGTCAGGCACGGAAAGCTTCAGTGCGTAGGGGCCGTGAGGTGAACGTGAAAATAATTTCGTGCGTGTCTCTCCGCGCAGCGCTTCGTCTTCGTTTTTACCGCGCTGTTTCCTGATTCAAAAATCATTCAAAAAGTGTCTCTCAGACTGCAGCGCTCGTTATGTCCTTGTAGAATTGCCTGGTCCCCGATTGTACAACTTAAGGCATTACCAAGTGCGCAACTGGCTTTCGCCTTCAAGTGTTATAGAAAGTGCTGCAGAATTTTTTCAAGTAATGATCAAATTTAATTGGCCAGGATGCCGGACCAGTACAGATTCGGTCTAGTGGGCAAGAACAAGCTGCTGGTTCACGTGGACGACCTGCTGCGTTACCTGTGGCGGAACAAAGCGACCGACTTTGTGCTTCAGGCCATTGTAAAGCTGGCTTTGACGCTTTCGAGCATCATCTTCGAGGAGGAACCTGGCACCAAGGTGCAGAAGCTTGAGCAGGGTTGCCAATGGTGCTTTTCGCCAAATTGGCGAATTTGAGAGGCCCGTGGCGACCTAAAATTATGAATGGCGACATGGCGAATTTTTGGCGATTTTCGGCTTAGGTCTCGGCAGACTTATGCATCCTAAGCCTTGTGTCTTCCCAATAAATTAGCGGCAACATTCTCTGTATTTTTCTTGGTTTCAGATCCCCGAGTAGAATGTGGACATTATGCGTCATTCGGTATGTCCGTCCTGTAACTCATGTGTTGCAGGAGGTACTGGAACGTTCCCCAGCGACATTCTAGCAAATGTAAGTCAGTGGACTGCCTTGTATACCGCAAGGAGGTGGTGTTTGACTATAAGTTTATGGCTTTAGGTGCTTTAAGCTTCTCTAAAGTTTCGTTTCTGATGGGGCTAGACGACGGGTTGGCCGCGTGTTTCGACCATTTGTTCCGCGAAAGCTCCAACTGTTCTGAATAGCTTGGCGACTTATTCACTGTTGCAGTACTCCCAATTCAGCTCGTAAAGACTGTTTTGGAATAGCAAAGAGAGGCCGATACGTGGCTATTCGTGCAATAAAAAATATTTATTGGGGCATTTTCTACTGTCCTCGGTGAGCGTGTACGATGAAAACAATTGCTCTATAACGTTTTACATTTCTACCTCATTATTAATAACGCATGGGATGGACGCGTGTAGATATAGTTGACTATAAGAAAGGGTCGGTGGCGTTCGGTATCAGATTAGTTCACACTGAAAAGGTGTAAGACTCACTAATGATCGGTTCCTGTAAGAGTTCTGTCGTGTTACCATCAATAAACCTTTTAAGCAAGGTGAAAAGTTGGGCGAGTTGGTGTTGGTTCATGATAAACAGAAGGGCGCGATAATACGGCACACAAGGAAGAAGATGTCGTCCCGTGTCCATCTTCTTCTTTGTGTACCGTATTATCGCGCCCTTCTGTTTATCATAAACCTTTTAATCCTTTTAATTCATATAAGGGTACGTAAAGCTGTCTACAAACAACGCTTCCATGGTTTTCGCCCAAGGTTTACCACCTTTTACCTTCGAAACGGGCGGACAGCGATCGAAAGATGTCATGAGCGTTTCATTCATTAGACAGTTATAGTTTAGCGGGTTTAACGGAATAGCGGGCTTACCGGAATAGCGGGATCGAAGTGCGCATGCGCAGTACCGTAAACGACCCGTAGCGTTTACCGTACGCACGCTATTTTTCAGATTTAGCGTTAGCGTGTTTGCGTAGTTAACGTAGTGTACGTAAAACATGGCGGCGGTTTTCGACGCCCGCTTCGAACTGAATTTAGCGTTGATGTGGACGGATCCACTTCTTTCGTAGCAAACGACTGTGCGAAATGGCTTCGCTGCCTTCAGGTAGCTTCGACGACACGGCATTACGGATAACTAGCCTAGTTTTTGAGATCGCTTCCCATTTTTGAACGTCCCTAGGCCTATCTAGAAGATCGGTGTAAACAAGTGTGCAACATGAAAATTTCGCTTTTCGTGCTTAGTTCATATATATTTACTTTTTATTTCACTAAAAAAAGGAGTAATATTGCTGCGTGCGGGGATACAGGCGAGCATTCTCGGTTTTGTTCTTTTCACTTTTTTTAACGCATTCACCCTTCGCTAGGTGGCGCCACCGTCCCGGCTTGGGCACGTAAACGCTATCCCGCTAATCTAAAACACGCTTTCCGCAACCAAAGTTTGCGGCACGGTAACGCTATTCCCTTAACCCCCGCTATCACGCTAACGCTAAACTATAACTGTCTATTCATTCTTGTGCCACCACGCACATCTTGTGGCTAGTCGGAGAAGCAGCACCATGCACTCGCATGGTGAAGTAGGGTGATTCCACGTAAGATCGAACAAACGATGGCTGGTCGACCTCTCAAATTTATTTCAAAATTTTATATATTATTGCCTGATGAGTGGAAAGAAGAGATCCGCAATTTGTTTTGCCGCCAAAAATTTTTTCGAACCACAGAAAATCAATAATGACGAAGAGGTGGAGTGTAGCGCTCATCCGCTCTGCTGTTTTGGCCAACTTTCGTTGTGAATTGCACAAAATATATTAAAGTTAGGTAGCTGAAATTTATTTACCTAAATATATGCATGTTTTTGCTTCTGCTCAGGTATTTTTAGTTTTTATGTGTAGTGTAGATGTTTTTATAAAAAACCCCTAAATGGCCCAATCGACAAAATTTTCTTTACTTTGAAGGTCTTTATCTCAAAAAAGCCTTGTAGCAGAGCGACAAAAATTCTGCATTACGTTCTTCGCATTCTTATCTACCAAACTGCCAAATCTTGTTTTTATATAACTTTTCAGTAAAGAGATATGATCGGGCTAAGTTCAAGAAAACACCGAACAATGAAAACTTCTGACGACAATTAAAAAAAAAACCCCATTTTTTAAATTTGTTAAACTTTGTCCGCTTATTCTCCTCCACATCAGCTTTCACAATCATTAAAACATGTTGCATAATGTCGTTGCACTAAAAGTTACGGCCCCTCCAATAAGACCCTTAGGCAAGGAGTGGCAATTCAGACTTCTTGCCCAGCAAGTGTATAAAATGCAGGTAGGATTGAATTTCCTTTTATTAAAAGACCAGCAGTACCAAAAAAAGGTGTCGACAGCACTGAAAACGTTAATTTTGAAATTATTTGGTCACTGCAGCGGCCACGAGCGCGGAGCTACCGAGTAGGCGCGCGCGCACCCGAGATGCTCGTTGTAAGAGACGGCGCAGTGAGAGCTCGTTCTCGCGTCCTCAGACCGATTGAGTTCGAAACAGCAACACCTCTCGGGTGACTTGAACGCACGTGCACTGGAGCTTCGCTATTCTATCCGCCCTCTGTTCGCATCTCAGCTAGGCGCTGATAACACGGCGGAGGTGGAAGCAAGATGAAAACTCTATAAGGGAGCTATGAGCGCTCGCTTCACGCACGCTGCTGCCACAGAAACTGCGCTGCGCCAGTTGCGATCAGTGGAAAACATTAACGTGGCGCTCCAGTGGCAAAGAAAACTATGGAATGTCAAAGGAAAGAAAAGCAAAACAATCGGTAACCAGATGCGCTTGCTTATCTTAGATGTCGGCAGCAGACGGCCTGAACTTGCCGCGCGTGCAGAGCGCTGTTCACACTTCATTCGGCGCGGATAGTTCTTGTGCTTTGCTCTTACTCTACTCCTCCTGTGCGTCTCATGACGAGAAAGTATAGCTCTGAATGAGTCTATTGTGGAGACTACCTTTCGAAGCACAAGAGCTAAAGGAGTACTGACACGAATTTTAAAAATTTCGGATTGTTGCTCTAAATAAAAATACTGGTGTCGAGAAACCTAAAACGACTATTGTGGTGCCCGGGAATGCATCCTATATATTTTAATTAGCGCCACCTTAAAAAGACACTTTCGGTTTCGATATCGAGGGGGTGGCTTCTCAGTGTCGTTTTATAGCAGTGTGACGTCACGGAAATACAGAAATTTGCGACGTACTAGCGGGAAATCCGTCATCTGCTCGTGGTGCAATAGACAACGATGAGTTAATTGTCGTCCAGTGACCCTGACAGTGATTTCTACGATTTAGGCTGCATGCAGGACGCAGAACTCGCGAACTCGGAGGAACTGTCTTGACTTGTCGGGGTAATGTCCTTGCAGTGTGGCTGGCTTGCAAATGCTCAGCGACGAAAACTTCAAAGTCAAATTAAAATATTTTATACGTGTTCTCCGACTCCATTGTGTGGACAGCGTGGACAGTGCATACCAACGAAGCAAAAAAATGTCCCTTTTGCGATGTCTCACAATCGTGTCAGTATTCCTTTAATTATTGCAAAGAAGCCAAAATTTCGCAGAGTTACCGACCTAATTTGAAGGAACGTTTAACGCCCGAAAGATCAGTGACTGTCAGTGAGACGGACTACTTGTGCTACGCGTGCTTTTGCTACCACTGCAATGAAAGATCTTCACGGAACGCACAGTTTAACGATGACTTTCATATGCCCCCTGAAAAAGAAATCGACGCAATTAACAGATCACTGCGACTACCGCTGCACGTGCGTTCAAGTCACCCGAGAGGTGTTGCTGTTTCGAACTCCAATCGGTCTGAGGACGCAAAAAACGAGCTCTCACTGCGCCGTCTCTTACAACGAGCATCTCGGGTGGCGCGCGCGCCTGATCGGTAGCCCCGCGCTCGTGGCCGCTGCAGTGACCAATATTTTCAAAATTAACGTCTTCAGTGCCGGCGACACCTTTTTAGGTATCGTATGGCCTGTTAATAAAAAGAAATTCAATCCTGCCTGCATTTTTATACACTTGCTGGGCAAGAAGTCTGAATTGCCACTCCTTGCCTAAGGGTCTCATTGGCGGGGCCGTAACTTTTAGTGCAACAACATTATGCAACATGTTTTTAATGATTGTGAAGCTGATGTGAAGGAGAATAAGTGGACAAAGTTTAAGAAATTTAAAAATGGGTTTTTTTTTTAATGTCGTCAGAAATTTTCATTGTTCGGTGTTTTCTTGAACTTAGCCCGATCATATCTCTTTACTGAAAAGTTATATAAATACAAGATTTGGCCAGTGTGGTAGATAAGCATGCGAAGAACGTAATGCAGAATTTTTTGTCGCTCTGCTACAAGGCTTTTTTGAGATAAGACCTTCAAAGTAAAGAAAATTTTGCCGATTTGGCCATTTTGAGGTTTTTTATAAAAACATCTACACTACACATAAAAACTAAAAATACCTGAGCAGAAGCAAAAACATGCATATATTAGGTAAATAAATTTCAGCTACCTAAGTTAATATATTTGTGCAATTCATAACGAAAGTTGGCCAAAACAGCAGAGCGGATGAGCGCTCCACTCCACCTGTTCGTCATTATTGATTTCCTGTGGTTCGAAAAAATTTTTGGCGGCAAAACAAATTGCGGATCTCTTCTTTCCACTCATCAGGCAATAATATATAAAATTTTGAAATAAATTTGAGAGGTCGACCAGCCATCGTTTGTTCGATCTTACGTGGAATCACCCAGTAGGCGATACGACTGGCGATGAGAAACAGCCATATAATTTCGGGGTCTTGGATATTACTGTATTCTACGGGGCTATACGTGAGTGGAAATTTTTATTACTAGGTATGCCACACACATCTAGAATGGCGACTTTTTTGGCGAAATTTGTGAAAAAATGGCGACTTCTGGCGACTTTTTGCTCGTCGTTTGGCGACATTTACTCGAAAGTCAGTGGCAACCCTGAGCTCGAGCACTACGTCTTGCCTCCTGGCAACTTCAGGATCGGCGAGATGATTGTCGGCAGTGTGCCTAGCGAGGTAAACATTGTAACAGAAACCAAAGCACGGCGAGTTGAGAAGAACGTAGCTTCACAAACAATTACGTACCTTAGGTGACCTAGGGTTCGTTTTCTTAGTGTAGTTATTCTTTCATATTCCATTCATTGCAATCCGGGCGTTCCCGCGCCGGTGCTAACATTGATTATATAGCCGATACTGAGGAGTCCACCGGATGATATGAGTTATCAAAAGAAACTTACAGGCTGATGTCCTTCGTGTGTAAGCGTAAAACAATTTAGTAGCAGGAAAATTAACACCAGAACGTTGGTCCGTCATGAAGTCGAACGATGCTTACAACACGACCGTATTTTATAGTGATAGCATTTATATGGACATTTCAGGCGCACTTTAGCCGTCGCCGTGAGCTTCTGTGTGAAGTCTAAATTGGTGACATCACCTCGCGCGTCGCATGTGCGAGTGCAAGCTTGCGAGGGCAGCCGGCTCAAGCGGAGAGGAAAGCCGTCCTTTATCGCGCGAAAGGCCGTGCAGCGGTGATGGAGGGATGCGGTTTCGTGCACGGTATAGATATCTGACAGCGATCAGTAGATGACCCATCCATTCTTGCGTGCTGTTTGATAAGTTGGCTTGGCGATTCGTTTTCGAACGCGGAGGTATGGACAGAAGCTTGTTCCAGGTCAACCTGCGGCACAATGTGAAGGCGATCATCTTCCACGGAGACGTCATCTCTCAAGCGGAGGCCGTGCTCCGGTCGGAGAAGCGCGAGACGGCCACCCTCTTCTTGCTGTGATGTTCTTCGCGAGTACCTCAAGCTGTGACCGACTCGCAGAAGACGTACGAGGAGGCCTGTCAGCTGCACGTTCTCGGTGCCAAGCCTGTCCCGCAGTACGGCGCCTCCGAAGCGGCATTAGTCTACGACCAAAACCGCGGCGAGCGAGCTGCGTGAGATCTTCGAGAGCGCCAAGGTGAGCGCTGTTTCAGAAGAGGTCTGGTTTAAAAGTTTCTTTATCTGCCATCCAGCTGCTGGCTGCCCTTACAAGCACTATAGGTACTTTAGGTTTGTCCCTAGACCTTTACGTTAACGCATTGCGGGTTACCGGAGTGGTATATGCCATGATGATGTGGCTCTGCGCTTCGTATCGGGTGGTAGCAAGTTTCGCATCCGCTCGCAGAGGCATCTGATGATGCAGCGCCTATGAAGATAAAACGAAAAATTGTAGTAAGTTACAACTCAGGTCTACCTAACTGCTGGTGTAAAGCATTTGCAGTGGGATAGTCATTAACTCACAGTTCATTTTCGTTACCAGAACAGTGGCGCCACTGAAAAAATAAAAAAAAAAACTTGCATGCGTTGTAGTTTAGCAAATTTAACGCCACGGGATGTCGCAACCAGCTCTGCAACTATCGACAGGTAACCCGGTATTCGCGAACGGTGAGAAGACAACGGAAAAACTAATATTTAAAAAATTTAAACTAATAAAATAGGACGATAACGTAAAGAAAGAGAATGAAATGCAATATCAACATGCGTCCTGCTTGTGAGCTTCGTTTTGATATCAATAAGAAAGCGTTTAAGTTTTTCTTACAGTAGCACATACGAGAATTTGTAGCATCAAAAAATATTTTCTCTATGGCAACACATCTGAATATAAGTAAATGAAATAATGTTCTTCCATATCAATGTTTATGTTGAAATTGTATTCGTATAGAACGACTGCCTTTGTATGGACGCTTTGTTCCGCGACACGGCAAATGCATTGCTGTCAATATATCGATGGTATGTGTGCATGAATGAATTCCAGTCCCCTACCATTGCAAGTTCATCATCAGGCGCGTGTTGCCAGAGGCCGATCTCTTCTGCTTCCCTGACGTCGCTGTTACCACCCGTTCCCATACGTGGCCGCATCGTCCGCCTCGTTGCGCCATCTTTGCTGAAACTGGTGATTTTTAGGAAAAGAAAGCTGGCGCTATCTACTGCAGAGCATATCTACTGCAGAGCACACTGAAGGGAGTAGCGGAGTACAGTGTGAAAGGCCTCCAAGGACATGGCTGTGTAGAACCGCAATAGCGATGCGCCATATCTCTTGACTCCACTGTTCAATATACGACGTAGCAATAGCGCAAATTTAGGACACGGACGGTGAAGTTAAGGTATCTTTCAACAAATGTTTATTTCAAGATGACACAAGATGGTTTCAACTGCTGCTCAATCGTTATCTACCCACCAGCAGTAGCTGCTCTTGTTTAAAAAGTTCCTTTACGCGCACTTCTCATAGGGTAGAAAGCTGCATTCCTACTGAAACCTTACGCATGCCAGTTCAACAAACGTACGTGTTTTCCTTTGCGGTTCTTGTTGCTATATGTGGAAACACACTTGTCATCCGTATTTCTCGTAGAGTTATTTATTTATTCACACAATTTATTCTCAAAGCCCCACAGGCTCCAGCAAGGGCATTGTGAAAGGGAGGGCAGTGTTATACTATGTATAGGCGTTCACAAATAAAAGAATTACAATCTAAAGAGATAGCGTGAATATGAGCAGTATGATACCGTACATATATAAAAAACAAGATGTCGCTATATAACAGCGAGAAACAGCCGCGGCATACAACTAATGAACAGACACGCTCATCTGTTAGGTACATCTCATAACGCTATCAGTTTATGCACTTGTCAGCGATGAGCGCGTACATGGTTAATAGAAAATGAAAGCAACTAGTCATGAAAAAATGGCGGTTACTTCACGACAAGAATTTACAGGGTCGCTGGCAACGTTGTCACACAGACCACTTCGCAGTTTGAGCGAATGCGTTTTTCAACACCAACCGTGCCCTACCTGACGTTGACAAGGACGTAAGCGATTAGTGAACTGGTCGAGCTCCCCTCATTAATATCAATGCGCATACTGCCACCTGCATAGGTGGCGAAACGACTAATCCATTTTGTTGTTAATTTGTTATGCTTAGTCGGTGTGGACCTTTTTTTTTTTCAATTATGCGCTGGTGTGGCCGAAAATACATTTGAAGGAAGGGTTATTGTGCGTTTGAACATGCGGAAAACATTCGAAATTACTGCAATGGCATAGTGAGGATCAAAAGTTTGCTCTAAACTGTGCAGTTGACGGCAGCGGGCCACTTGGTTGCCAACGGGTAGGCGATCGAAGTCGACCTCAACATCCTGGAACCCAAAACGTTCAGGACGGAACAGGTAGCCGGTACCAGGCTGTACCCGTCGCACGCGCGCAACATCCTCGAGGGTCTGAAGGCCACCATGACGTCGATGCTGAAGCGAGTGGCCGAAGGAAAGTACAGCGGCGAGACCCGCATCCATGTCGAGACCCAGTTTGGGGGCACTTTCGACTACGACTCGCGAGTGTCCAGCGTGCTGGCTGCGACGCAGCACTTGCAGCCGCCTTTCTACTGCCTCAACAGGACCGAGTCCAAGCTCTCGATGGGGCTCAACCACACCGCATTGATTGTCGATTGCGACGGCGGTCGATTCAAGCCATTTCTCAACCACGGGCTAGCGGCGACGTCGGCGGTCGAAGCGGTGCTGTCGTCCATCATGGATAACTCGCTTCACAACGCCACCGAGATTGAGGAACGGGCCGCCCGTTACAAGAAGCAGTTGAACATCGACGAAGACATCAAGGTGGACGCCAAAAGACTGGCGCGCAACGCCATGGGCCTGTCGCTCTCGTTCGCGATGCTCAGGACGTCAAACATGGCCCTCTGGAGGGACCTGCAGCTCAACGGGGAAAACCGCACGGCGCTGCAGCTGTTCTTCTACCGCCACAGCCTTCGCCATTGCGGCAAGGAGGGCGGCATCCTCACGGGCGAACACATATGCCACCTCGCTCTGCTCAACATGCCCCGATTCTTCGAGGCCTACGGCTGCAGAGACAACGCGCCCATGAGGCAGCACCTGCAGTGTGACATATAAGGAATGGCTGTAGATCGGCTCTTTATTCCGACTGCTTGGAGTCGCGGTTGCAATGTACCCTGCTGCTCCTAGTCGCATAACTTGTTCAATCTTTCCTTTTCGGTTTGTTAGTCTTTTATTTTCTATAGTTACGATATTTCGTTTATTTGTGCGAAGTAATCAGTGAACGAGAGGCACTTAACACAAATGTTGATATCGTAGTTTCATTCTAAAAGAACGCCGATCGAGCGCTCGAGGGGTGCGTACGCATGTCACGTGATCTCCGCACCTTTTTCACCGTAAACCCGATCAAAGAACAGTCTTCCATGCCGTGAAGTTTTGGTCTATCCACTCGGTAGTTTTACAGGAAGAAGACAGACCTCAACAGGTGGTACTTTTATGGTAAGCGGCTCTTTTTACCCGGCCGACGCAGTGTCGACGGGTCAAACGGTGCCTCTAGGCATGCAGGGCGGCCGAACTCGGCAGCACGGGACGCCGACGTGCTTCGCTTGGCCCAACCATGGAATGTGCCATGGAGGGAAACTACACTCGGAGCTCAAAGACGGGTCATGGGCCCTTGATGTGCAGAAAAAAAGAATGGGGCAGCTACGCACCAGTGGCGTAGCCGGTACACCGGGGCCGGGTCCCCCTCCCCGAAAAACATTTCTGCCTACGCCCCTGCTACGCACTATACACGCGGACAACTTTCCTTAGCAATGAAGGGAAGGATATACATAGCCAAATCGCGCGTATCCGACCGCTAGTGAATGTAGTCCCTCAACTGGGTCCGTTTTTTCTGCGTGAGATATAATAAATACTCCTTTGTTTTCCTCTTTCACAACTGTGAGATATTTGTATTTGTTTATATCGCAAGCGTGAGAAAGTGGCGCCTTTTACCTCGAACGCTAAGCGGCGTCTGCGTCGATTTGAAACGCTGCAGGCCATCTACAGCAGTGCGAAATGCCGTTCTACTTCGCGTAGGCGTACATGTGCAGAAGCTCCGCCCCCTTCATGGCCAAGTAATAACGGAGCCTTTCCCTTCTCACCCTCGCTCTACAACCTCATTTTCCAACCCCTTGGTACTATGCTATACTCTAGCCTCCTCCTTCCTTTTCGCCTTGGTTCAATGCATGGCTATGCTATGCTGCCTGGCACGTATTTTTTTCCCACCCCTTGCTATGCTCTACTGTACAGTACATGGTTATACTCAATGTTGGCGGCAACGCGTTACAAGTAAATACGTTATCGTAACGCGTTACTTTTTTCAGCAACTTAGTAACGTACTCGTCACTATTTCGGATCTGCTATGGGTAACGTACTTACGTTACCATTTTTCGGTAACGTGAGGTGTGACGTTACTCGTTACTCTTTATTCCAATGATCCAAAGAATTTTACACAAAGTTCCTTCGTCTCGTTGAAGCTACTTTCCCAATGATATCTTTCCCCGACGTCATATCGTCGCAGCGACGGACTACTGTCGGCCCGCCAGACGTTAAGACAAAAATTGCACCATTTCCCGCTAACGGGGACCATGAGGCGATGAGAAGCCGGAGCACTTGCACGATCGCGTTCCGTTGGCGTTCGCTGGGCATGCTACCGACCTCGCGTCTTGCAACGCGAAGAGGAACGCTACGCGCGTCTTGTCTTCTCTCTAGCCTGGCCGTTAATTCTCACAGGGCGAGCGGGGAACGCGGTCGACAGGCGCTCGAGAGGGCGGCAGCGTAGGAGAGGAGAGAGAGGGGGAGGGTACGCACATGCCCTGGTGCTCATCGCGGCGTTGCGCAGGAGAGAATTTCGGCATGTCTAGCCTGCGTTTCAAAGATTGGAGAGGGGAGAGGGGAGACGGGAGAGGGGTAGTGGAGAGGAGGAGTGGAGAGGGAAAGTGGTGAGGGGGAAATGGGAGAGGGGAAGTGGAGAGGAGGGGTGGAGAGGGGGAGTGGAGAGGAGGTGTGTGGAGAGGGTATGCGCATGCGCAGTAAGGGTGGTCACGCCGCACACCACCACCACCACCACCACCACCACCACCACCGGATTGAACTCCGCTATAAGATGCTTCACATCTAAAACAGCCACGCGCGGCATCCTTTGTTGCGCGGGGAAAATGGCAGTGGAGAGCAAATTGCCGGAATTTCTTAAATGGATCTGCTGTCAAAATTCAAGTTTTCGTTGATTGTCGATGAATCGTAACGGAATGCGGTCCTCGTAACTGTAAAAAGCGAGCTGTCTAGATTTGCTTGGCTTGCGATCCATCAAGGCTCGGGGTACAGCGGCCTGCCTAAGCTGCAGCACAAGAATGGCTGACTTCTTCGGAAATGCATTCTCAACATCATTGCCAACTGAAGACGAGCGACTGTCTCGGTACCTTTGGTGCCTCATGTCATCGCGCTGAGTGGGCTCAAGGAAAACTTTCCGCGTGCTCACCAGCTCTTTCTGAAAGTGGATACAGGAATACCACAAAGCGTCAAGTGTCTATTTAGCGTTCTGCGGACGTATTCACCTAGAAGCGAGGCAAGCTATCCGATTTGAGATGCGACTGCTCCTTACTTTCAGAAAGTTGCAGTTACATTAGGAAGTTGTTGCTGCAACACTTTGTCACTGCTTATAAACTTCGTTTCCAAAATTAGTTTCGCGTCTTGCTATCTGCAACTGCGATTAGCTTTCTGGCTATTGAATTCATGTGCGAGCGAGGCTGACCCTGTACAGGTTCACATACACACTCGTAATTTTTGCTTTAATTATGCACGTTGAATGAAAAAAAATTGCGCGAAAATACTTGTTTCCAAATTTGTGCCATTTAAGCATTTCTTATTGCTGCAAATATGCGCATTAAATTTTTTAATAGAGGCACGCCGTTATAATTACTGCAAGTTTGTTCATTGATGTTTTCTTTGCGGAGAGCGTTGATGGTGACATCGATCGTCTTATTTTTAATGTCACATTGAGAAGTATGGCCTTACCATGTGCCACAGAGTTCGGAGCGATCAAATATGACTGTATACAGTCAACTCTAAAGGCCACTATATATCGTATTGCCCAGGTGCGGCACATTTCTGTAAATTTTTCTCGTTAAAATCGGTACCTCGGGCTTTATAAAATTCTTATTTTGGGTTCCTGCAGCGAAGATGCAGTGACTAAAATTTCTGATTATGGAGTAATCGCAGAAGTAACGTCCGTTACTTTTTTTCGGTAACGGTAACGGTAACGCGTTAACTTTTTTTATGAGTAACGCAGCGCGGTAACGCGTTCCTTTTTTGTAAGCGGAACGAGCAACGTATTTATTTACTTTTTTTTTGGTAACGCACACAACACTGGCTATACTATGGTTTAACCTCTCACCTCCTCTTCTTCCTCTTTCTCCTCTGTACCCCATCTTTAGTCCTCCTCAGACTCTCTTCCCTTTGCCCTTGCCACGGTGTTAGAATAGGTTAGGTGTACCCAAGGAGGTTAAAATATTTTAAACCTCCTTGGGTGTACCGACGTTCCGCCTCCGCCGCACAGCCTCCTCGCCGAACGTGGGGACGCGCTTCGCGTTTTTTCCGACAGGCTGCGCTGGGTGCATCGAGGCTTCAGGTCAGCCGCTTCAACGGGGGCCGCGTCGCTTACAAAGATGCATTTGCGACAACTCTTCAAGTGCTGGCCATTCCTTTTTTATCAGGGTAACCGCACATATCAGTCTGATTTGAAAGTAAATGCACAACATCAAGAAATTCAGTGGCGGTAGCCAACAGATGGAAATACATAGGAATATAGCTTCTGCGAACAGCGATAATGAGTTTACAGGTGAACACGAATTTCAAAATATTTTAGCTCGTGCACAAATAAGGCCACCGTCCCAAATCGGTTGAGGCCGCCGCGACAAACTGGGTTAATAACATCTGGTGTTTTACGTCCCAAAACCCCGATATGATTATGAGAGACGCCGTAGTGGAGGGCTCCGGAAATTTCGACCATCTGGTGTTCTTTAACGTGCACTGGCATCGCACAGGCCTCTACCATTTCGCCTCTACCGAAATGCGACCGCCGCGGCCGGAATCGAACCCGCGACAACGGAACACCGTGCCCGCGACCTTCGGGTCAGCAGCCGAGCACCTTAGCCACTGGTCCACCGTGGCGGACCCGAACTGGGTTAGTCAAAAAGAAAAAGGTATTCCCTGAAAAAGAAAGCGGGGGTGAGGGGGGTTGACGTCTCTCTATATGATGCTTGTAAGAAGAAAGCAACACATTTGACAATGGTAGGTTAGAAATTCCTTTCATGGGTTGTCGTTGTGCATGCACCATATCGCACGGATTTAAGCAGCCGCCCACGGTGTTAGTTGTTCAGCCGCCTTTGCAACGTTTACACGTGCTGGCTGGCGCGTGGTAGTGAAGGTTAACGTCCGTTTACCGACCAATCCATCATGAATCACCATATGCCATTCTGATTCGGCCTCTCGTTATTCGTCACAGACGTGCTGTTTGTTGCAGTAGCAGAAGTAGAACTTTGTGCCCTGCTCTGGGTGCACAAACGTGAAATGGTCGTGCCCGTTTCCTTTTCAGTGTCCTAACCATTTGCTTTCCAGTTTCTTCTTTCGGGAATGACAGGAATTGAGAGTGACACCATCTTCCGTGACGTCACTGTCTGACCCGTTCAAACTAACACGCCAAACCAGACGAGGCCCCATTCTTGCACATACGTTCGCCAGTCGAAATGCCTGCCGCCTAAATGCTAGCCTATATGAAATAGCTTATCCTTGTTCATCGTGCCCTTATTTACACAACTTATATTGTCCAGGTGGGCAAGAAGTGCTCTTTGCCGCAATGCGTCTCGGGCTACAAATCGTGCACGGAGAAAATTTGCTTTTTCGCTGCTCCGAAGGATTGTGACCGCTTGAAAATGTGGCCACTGCTATTCCACGGAAAAATCGCGAGTTGCAAACAACAAATTTGTTTGCGAAAAACATTTTGATGCGCGATTTGTCACCAAATCATGGGAAGCGCTATTTAAAAGGAAACGTTCTTGTGAGGAAGCATTCTCTCGTATCATTTAGCCGCACCATACAATACTCGAGCTAAAGCAGCTTTTTCAGGCAAAAATATGTAAAATTCGTAGATCGTGCCAATACTGTGATAAAGTTCTTGGCGCACCATAACGTATATATCTTGCAGTCTATTTATTTTGAATATGTCAAAGAGCGGCTTCGTAGTCATTGGCCACAAGCTGTCGCCCACTTCATTGCATTGTCTTTCAATCCTGTATTTTCCGACGTGGGAGCGGCGCGCCACATGATGCTAGTGCACGCCCCGAAAGACCTAACTAGAGTTGTTCTATTCCATTACTTCAAAGCATCCGTCTTCTCGCAAATGTTTACGGAATTTGCAAATAAGCGGTTCGTAGTAAAATATTCTGAAGGTTCACTTGATCACATATGCGAAATGCCCCTTAACATGACACCTGCTCTTTATATGATGCTGACCGCAAATACATTAATTAATCTTTCTAGGGCAAATGAAGGGTGAATTCAACACGCGTCACGCAACTGCAGATTGACATTTGCAGACAAATGCGGGCACGATCGCCTAGGCCACGGTGTTGCCGAGGCCGAAGGTGGTGTTTATGAGCTTCACGCCGCATGCCGAACCGTCATGCATAAAACACTACTGAGTCTTTATATCTAACTTATGTATATGATATTACAATACCACACAATCCTCACAGGGCCTTGCGATATTGCTAAACACGCTAAAACACCGAATGTTAGAAGCGTCAGGTTTGTGCTGGGTATAGCCAGGTGGATGGATGGATGGATGCTATGAGCGTCCCCTTTATAACGGGGCGGTGACAAATGTGCCACCAGGCTCGAAAAAAAAAAAAAAAAAAAACAACCTTTACTCTTTTTTTTTTTAGCGTTGGCCTAGTGTCTTTACTTCAATTAAAACTGTTTTACTCCAGAAGAAAAAAAAAACGTTAAGTTTTCAGCTCCGTTCTGTGCCCTTTACGGCAGAATGTCCTTATTTTTTCCCATTACTTATTTTTGTCCTTTCTCTCTAGTTTTCTGCCACCAATACTCTAACCGTCTCTTACTTATTTCAATCGCGGGTGAGTTCAGCTTTCCATTGTCTCTAAAACCCAAGGCGTCATGTAGGCTCGTGCCCAAACGTACACCTGGGCGGATATCTCCACATTCAATCAGAACATGCTCCGCCGTTTCCTGATCTTCCCCACAGCACGTGCATTGTTCTTCTTCTTTACTGAATCTCGCTTTATAACTACCCGTTCTAAGGCAACCCGATCTCGCTTCAAACAGTAAAGCGCTTCCCATTGAATTGTCGTAAAATGCCTCCCTCCTTATTTCATTTTTGCCCTTTCGGTAGTTACTCAAAGCCGGTTTTTTCTCCATAGCTGCCATCCAGTAAATCCTCTCCGCCTCTCTGACTTTTCGCTTAACGCTCTTTGTTGACATACTGCTTACACTACCAGCCGTATATTTACTAGTGAGCCTCCTAGTTCTTTTTCTCCACTGTGTGTCCACGCTCTTCCTATACAAGTAACGGAACACCTTCTCTGCCCATCTACTCTCCTTCATATTCCTTAGCCTTTCTTCGTACCTTATTTTGCTCTGAGCCTCCCTCGCCTCAAAACCTGCCCATCCCATATCGCCCTTTACAGCCTCATTTGTCGTCTTCCCGTGAGCACCCAACGCGAGGCGTCCCACAGTCCTTTGATTTACATCCATTCCCGATTGCACCTCTGCCCTCATGCAGACCACTGAGTTCCCAAAAGTAAGCCCCGGAACCATTACACCTTTCCACAGACCTCGAAGCACCTCGTACCTATTGTATCCCCACAATGCTCTGTGCTTCATTATTGCAGCATTCCTCTTTCCTTTTGCTGCTGAGGCTTTTTCCTGTACCTCCATGTACCTGTCACCCTCATTTATCCATACTCCGAGGTACTTGTATTCGCTCACCCTCGGTATTTCTTGGCCCTGTATTGACACCGCCTGATCACAAGGGTCATTGAATACCATCAATCCACATTTTTTACACTAAATCCTAGTCCTAGAGCTTCCCCTTCCCTTCCGCATATATTCGCCAGCTGCTGTATATCCTCTCGACTGTCAGCAAATAAGACAATATCGTCAGCATAAAATAATCCTGGAAGCTTCTGCTCAATCATCACGCCGCCCTGTTTGTGTGACAGATTAAAACCAAAGTTGCTACCTTCTAGCGCTTTTTCCATATTCACCATGTACAGCATGAATAACAGCGGGGACAGAGGACATCCCTGTCTCAGCCCCTTGCTAATCTCAACGTTCTCTTTGCTACTCATTCCTTCCCATTCTATGCAAACTGTATTTTCTCGGTATATCTCCCTCAAAAGCTGTATACAGTCGTCGCCTATGCCCATTCCTTTCAATATACCCCACAAAATTTCCTGATTAACGTTGTCGTACGCCCCAGTGATGTCTAGAAAAGCCATGTACAAGGGCCTATTTTCTATTTTAGATATTTCTATACACTGAGTGAGAACAAACAGGTTATCGTCTAACCGCCTGTCGACTCGAAATCCATTCTGGAGTTGTCCCAAAATATCGTTGTGTTCTGCCCACTTTTCTATTTTCATTTTTACTGCTTGCATCGCCAACCTGTATAGTACCGATGTAATGGTTAGTGGTCTATACGAGCGAATGTTATCTTTTCTCCCTTGCCTTTATAGATTAAGTTCATTCTACCTTTTCGCCAACTATCCGGTATTTGCCTGTCCTTTAAGCATTTTTCAACAGCTTTCAGCAGTGCTTCTTTAGTGCTATTTCCTAGTTCGTTAATGAGGCTAACAGGAATCCCATCCAAACCCGCGGCAGTGCGCTTTGGAATTTTTCCTTCAGCCTTTTTCCAATTGAAATTCTCCAGCACTAGCTCTTCCTCGGTTGCTCTCTCCGCCACACTTTTACTCACCGGGGAAATCCCCTGGACGCTCTTTTTAAACGAATCGGCTGTTACCTTTCGAATGTAACCTAGCGCTTCGTACCCTTCCAATTGATTTCCTCCTTCATCGAGAATATGTTGTTGCGTTGTGACAGACTTCCTACCTAGCGCCTTTATGTGGCTCCAAAATATCCTAGGTGCGGCCTCCTTTTTTTCGTGAATCTCTGTCACCCAGCGTTCACTTTCGCCTTTAATTTTTGCCTCGACCAATTTCTGTACAATGGACTTTTTCTCTAGATATATTTCCCATATTTCGTTGACTTCGTCCTGCGGTCGCTTGTCCTTTTTTGCCCTTCTATGATTCCGTGATGCTTCACGCCGCTTCTCGATCGCTTCCCGGATTTCCTTGTTCCACCAACTTTTTGGCTTCCTCTTTCCTTTCCAGCAAATAGTTTTCTTCTCTCTCCCTATCTCTTTCGTCATTAGATCTAATAGCTCACTGTACTCCCAGTCCTTGCCTGGTATTTTGCCTACTTCTTCCTCGACTCTTGTGGCTATATTTATTATTTGTTTGTCATTTAAATACGAGGTGCCAGACTTTGATTCTATGCTCTCATTTCCAGTTTTATATCCCATTTGTAATGTTATTCGTTTATGATCACTACCCAAGCTTTTAATCCCTTCCTCGTCTATTCTCATTTCTCTCAGTTTGTGATAAATTCCTTCAGACATGAGACAATAATCAATACTTGACTGTTTGTTTCCGACTTCCCACGTGATCTGGCCGTCACATTTAGGCCCCGTGTTAACTATCTCCAGACTATGTTGCTCGCAGAGATCTAGTAATAACTTCCCATTGGTGTCTGAATATCCGTCAAGGTCGTGTATGTGGGCATTCATGTCCCCTAGAAGGATGATTTCGGCCCCATTACCAAATTCCTTAATATCCTCACTCATGCAATCCACTATCTCCTGATTCTTTTCTCTGCAGTTATTTCCCGTCCACAAGTAGGCAACCCCTAGCCACGTTTTCTTTCCACCTACTGTGCCCAAAACCCAGAGGTGCTCTGAACACGTCTGTTTCACTCTAACCCATTTGGCGCCGCGGTGAATTAGCATTCCTACACCCCCACCTTTCCTTTCTGATATGATCCTGTTGCACCCTTCCCAAACATAATTTTCAATATGTGGTGGCTCTTCCATGTCTCTAAGGTGTGTTTCTGTAACCGCATAAACGCCTATCTGTTCTTTGTTTAACTGCTCCTCAATCTCTAACCATTTTGCCTTTTTTCTGCCACCCTGCATGTTTATGTAACTAATTGCAACACGCGCCTTATCCCTTTTTCTTTTACATTTTTTCTGGTTTTTCCCAATACTACCTGTCAAAGAGTCCTGGTTGGTTTTCCCTGTTACTAGCTACCCCGGACTCTGAAGGGCCCGCGTGCCCCCCAAAAAAGCTACTGCGCGTCCTGCCAGCCGCCAGCCCACCTCATGACCAAGCCTCTTATCGAAGTGAATTCTGTCTCTTTGGAAACCGCCCCACCTGTGCACCTCCCTGTTTATATCCACTACCTCGAAACCCTTCTCTCGACTAATTCGCCATACCTCTTTGTTTGCGTCGACAACCGCTCTTTGCAAGTTGATATTGCGCACTGGTACTTCTGGTATTGTGCATACTACAATTTGCGCCTGGGGGGACACGGTGCGCATTTTATCGACCCCTTTCACCAAGGTCGTCGCTAGTCCTGACGATTCTTCATTCAACACGTCATTTAGCCCTGCCGCAATTACCACGAGGTTACGTCTGTTAGCTTTAGCTGCGAGTTCTTCACTCGCTTGCCTCATGACTGTCCCCAGCCTGTGTCCTGGGAATGTCCCTATCGAGACTCTCTTATCTCCTTTCACCCTTTCTTTGATTGCCTCTGCGCATCGGGCTAAATTTGAGTCACCGGCAATAATGACCCGCTCAGACATTCCTTCTATATCCTGCATCTGGCTGCTGTCTGGGTGACTAGCGTGAGTCACGGCTGCGGCTTTGTTCCCTCCCTCCCTCAAAACTACTTCTCGGAAGGTGGGCCGTGTGACCACTGCACCTGCATTTGCCATGCCTGCTGTTCCCTTCGCCTCTCCCGCACGGGGGGTCGTCGCCCTAATCCTTCCACCGTCACCTGCGTCTTCTTTGTTCCCTTTGACGACCTTCGATAGGCCCTCCTCGGCTGACCGGAGCCTTTCTCCCATGGCCTTCGTCTTTTCTCGCTCTGTCGCCAACGCATTCTCTAGCTCCGAGATTCTCGTCATGAGCCCACTCTGGACAGCCATCATGTTCTCCATTTTCTCCTCGAATTCGCATTGTCTGCACTTGGCGTCAGCTTCTTCTGCCTTCTCGTCCGCACAAACTTCCATCTTCCAACCTACCCCGCACCCTGAACATTTTACGGTCTTTTTGACCATCGCTAGATCTGTTCACTGATACCCACGTATTAGAAAACTGTCACAAATAATCACGGCGTACTAAATACACTACCCTGACTCAAAAGGAACCACGAAATCAATGAACACGCTACACTTCAAGGCACTTGTGCGTGCACGTGCTCAGTCTACGCGCGGACCTCAGCCACGTGGTGGCAGAAAAAAAAAAAAAAAAAAACCACAGTAGAAAGTAATACACAAAAATTATACAAAGTAATAAAAAGAATATATACAAACTAATAAACCCAATCAGGCTTTACGCTAACGCCTTATAGAAAGCTACAGACAGAGGCAAGCTCAAATCATGCAAATACACTTATCTGTGGCTGTCGTTCCGGAGCTCTCGAAAAACACGTCCATCCTGCCTGACAGCCTGCCCGCCTGACACCGTCCCGCGCGCGCCTCCTTTCGGCATGAAAGGGAAAGATGTACCCGATTTCTCCTCATTCCAATGCGCCGTCGCTCCACCTAAACTATTCTAACACCGTGGCCCTTGCTAAACCACATTATAAAAGGCTATGCAATGCTTTACCCCCTTTCCTCCTTTCCTTCCTCCTGACATCACTGTCACTTCCACTTTCCACCCTTTTGCTATACTATGCTATACTATGCCCTTTTGCTAGCTATGCTACGCTAGGAGCTTCTTGGCACATACCCGCTTTAAGCGGCACATACCCGCCAGTTTTGTGCGTGACGCTACCCTGAGCTTAGCCAAGCTTAAACATCTCCGCTGTTAAAATACAGACGCCGACCAGGACTATATCAAGACCGATCAATGGGGAGAGTGCGCTGAAGAGTGAGTCGGTGCCGACGTCGAAACGCCGAGCCCGCCTTCCACCGACGGCGCGATGGCGACCGCGCCTTCCGGAGAGCCGAGGGGATTGATCAACCGAGGCCCGTAGCCAGGAATTTTTTTCGGGGGGGGGGGGGGGGGCACTTGTTGAAGACCTTGACTTTTTGAGAAAAAGACTTATTCTTATTATTTATTTTTGGTAAAAACACCTACCAAAATTTTGGGGGGGGGGGATGGGCTGGCTACGGGCCTGGATCAACAATCAACGTCACGACCCCGGTTCAAATCCGAACGATGTATTGTTGAAAAGAAAGTCTGTGATGCGAGTACCGATGCTCGCAACCCCGCATTCAGTTTTTAAACACGGGCTGCAAGAACGTGAAGAACGACAGTTAAGGGAACTCCGGGGATTTTTCAATATTCACCGATTTGAATTAAACTTTAAACATATGTTCTCTTCGGTACTCTGATGATATGTGCCAAATTATACAACCGTAAGTCGTTCAGTTTTTTAGAAAACGAATTTTAAAATTGGTAGCCAATCCGGAATCACGCCTGTTAACGCGGGCCACCCTGTGTGTGTGACGTAACGGGCCTACTCTTTCCGAACTCCGCCTCGCCCAGCAGACGGTTGCAGCGCGCGCTTTCTTCTACGAGGCGGCGACGACGCGAGTTGTTCGGTTTTGTTAGCTGCTAGCGTCTTAGTCGTCCTTGACATCGGGTTTTACAGTAAGCACACACAATATTGAGCAACGAGGAGATCGATGCGGGGCACGTCAGCTACTTCATGCGCCGGCAGGTCGAAATCAAAAGGCGATGCTTCCGCGCTTATGTAGTAGCTGCAATCATCGCTGAACTCGTCACTGGTAAGTTGAGACGGGCTGGCACAGCTTTATTCCGCGTCGATGACATCGCCAGCTTGCTTGCGATAGAGGAAGCACGTGGGCTATGTTTATACCCTGGCCAGCCATGGCGGCGTGCATGGAGGAAGGAAAAATAAGGAGAGGCCCTGACGTCACATTCGTGAAGCCTCCACATCGCAAACACCCGCATCGCCTCCTAGCGAAGGAGCCTCGAAACATTTCGCGATTTCCGCCGTGTCGTTTGCAAGCGCATGCGCGATTCGAGCCTTTCTTTTTTTTTGCGCCGTGCAAGCGGCGCCGCGGCGCAGTCGATTCACGCATGCTGCTCCTTGTGTGTGTTCTTTAGAAAAGCTACGCAATGCCCAGCTGTTGCGTATGGTAGCGTATACCCGGTGCAAATCGCGTGCACTGCGGAAAGTACCGGATTTCACTTTTCATGTGTACGTACACGTTCGCTTCATTGCTGATCACTAACGCATGGTATTTGCATGCCAAGCTCTCGGTTGTGCGCTCTGTTGCTTCTTACTCATTGTGTCAACTCAGAACACACGTGAACTTTTGTTTTTGGCGTCTGACGCGCCGTACATAACATGCGCCGAAGGCATCGTACGTTTTTAGAGGCTGTGTCGTTCAACAAAAGGGCAATAAACTTATGTTGTTGTTATCGGACTACGTGATGTATGTATTGTGCGGTGTGCGCTCGCTGCGTGCTTCTTGTTGTGTGCGTACTGGAATTACAAAGTTTACGTGCACGATCGCGTATACAATACAGCGGTGTCCTCTTTTCGACGTGAAGTTACGTCAAGTATAGGTTGGCGTTGCGCCGAATAGCTATACGCAAGAACCGCTAATCCGGCAACAGATCGGGAAATCGGGCTACGAGAAAGGGAAGGCCTAACGCCCAGCAGAACGCGTAAGTCACTGCTAGGTGAGTTCGAATACGATGATGCAGGGGCTGAACGTTTTTGATCACGGCACGTACCGGTATTCTGTACCGTTGCACAAAAACGCTCCACGAAGAATTTCAGCACGCAGCGCTCGGGCCTGCCACGCACGAACAGCCTGGTAAACGTCTGCTTGCAACATTTTACTGCGTGTGAACCGCACAATACGCGTTAAGTTTACGCCGGGACTACAAATCTGCGCAGAAGCTATTCACCGAGGAGAGCACGCCGCGGGGCGTCTGCTGTTTTGTTTGCCCCATACCGGTTTGTTTGCCCCATAAATCTGACGTCACTTCCGCCACACTTTTCGCAATGCATTGAAATACGATAGGGCCTCTCCTTAGTATTCCTTCCTCCATGGCGGCGTGTAGCGCACTTCGTGACGTCATCGCATACCCAGCACGGAGCAGCTCAGCTCCCTGTTTCGGTTTCGACTCCTCGTTTATTGCTTATTTAAAATTATTGACGAGTCTTTCAGCAAAATGAACCACCCTTGCTGTTACAGGACTGCTTATACTATTTGAAAACGGCATTATCTCAATATGGTCGAAAATACACCGGAGTTCCCATTTAAGCACAAAAGGGGGTCTCGCCTGACCTATATGCTAGCCATTTTGAACGGCGAAGCTGCTGTAGTTGGCCGTAGTTTGTGCGGTGTCGCCAGAATAACGTATACTTGAGTAGAGTAGATCCTTGAAACTCTGGCACACACCCACGCTGGGGGATTGGCCAATAGTTTTTAACATATAATTCTTAAATTAAAGCTTACGAACCGGTGCGCGCTCTCTTCTCGTCGTCTTCATCATCTGCTTCGCTCCCGAAACACAAGCGCGATTTCACGGATGCTATAACGCTGATGGGTAAGACGACGAGTACAGAGAGAGAAAGAGGGACACAGAGAAAAGCAAATAGAGAAATAGCGAAATTCTAGGGGAAAAAGTTTCTTCGCGAGGCGAGATTCGAAAAAAAAAAACACTACATAAATGCCATGTAGTGAAAGGAGTCTCCTTAAAGGGGCCCTGCAACACTTTTTGAGCAGGGTCAAAAAGCGCTGCCAATCGGTAGTCGAGGCTCCCGAGAACACGCGAGCCAAATATTATAGTGAAGCGAGCGGCCTGGAATTTACAATAAATTCTCAAAATCAGCTGAAAATCGCTCCCTCTTCTCTCGACAAATGATGTATTAGTCCGCAATATATGACGCGATTGTCGGCAGTTCCACCATTGGCTGATGTTATAATCACGATAACACCCTCATTATTACCTTAGTTGTTAATTTTGAGTTAAATAAGTAGATAATGTGTATGTTTATATTGTGTTATGCCGTTAAAACACCGAACAAACATTAATATTAGCACTTCCGGTCTCACCGACAGCTCGTCTGCTCGTAGTTGCGTGGTTGCGTTTTCTTCACCATGTGCAGTGCCGAATTCGTGAATATTTCTGTGCTTTTGACCATCGCCGGTTGCCGTTGAGAGCGGCAGCCGTTCGAGTGTTGCCTCGTCAGCTGGAAACTGCATCCTCGGCACGTTCTCACGACCGACCGAGGCAGCGGTGCAGCATTTCTCTGATAACAATGCTGGCGCCGGCTAGCTTAGGATACCTGTGTTCGCTGTATGGCGAGAGTCCCGTTCGCTGTCTGTTCAGTATGTCATCGAGCCGTACCTCGGCGTATCCTCCCCGTAGTCTCAGGTTCCCGGGAAACCGCGACACAGCAACCAAGCAGACTCGCATTTTCACGGTAGCTGCAGACAGCCGGGGGATATGGGTCCGCGCCGGCCCGATGCCCCACGATCCTTTCTTCTAGTCTTTAGTTCTTTGTTGTCAGCCCGCACTCGCTGTGCGCCCGCATTCGAAGAGCAAACAGCATTGAAGTACCGCCACTGGGAGAAGGGTTGCTTTGCCGTGGAAGCTTTGCCGTGTTGAATACGATTCAAGCGCGAGCAGTGCGACGAGGCGGTGTATCGGAGTGTGGGTCGAAACCCATCTCAGCTGTCATTCGTTCCAAACGCGCACGCAAGTTTGCGTCCATGGTTGGCAGAGCGATGAAAACACTACGGCAGTTCGAGGTGCACACCCAACATTACCAAACCGACTCGCAGTTTTCAAGCACGCGCGATACACGTTGCCATGACGACCGCGCGAGCCGACCGGAAGTGGCGCCACAGACCACGTGGTTGCGCCGAGACGCCAGAGAGAAAAAAATGAAGAAAAAAAATGCCGCCGGCGCTGACATCGCCTCCTCGCACCTCCGCCCTCCCTCCCTTCACGCCGCGCGCAGCTTTCCGCGCGCTCGCTGCGTTGAGTTGAGGAAGAAAGCTGGGGAACGTGATCTCTATAATTTGGTAACACCACTTAGACTTGACGGATTCGAAAAATTTTTGCGGCATATGACTCGTGAAGAGTCATACGTCAATAATGAGACTATTCCAATATAACTAAGAAAGGTGTTGCAGGGCCCCTTTAACGCATTTTATTCGACAGGTGTCACGACGAAAATGAGCCCATTCGGCGATTTGTAAGCGCATTTGGGAGGCCATCAAACTACGCCGAAAAAGGCCGGGATAGTGCAGCCATCGCCGCTAAAAACACACACGAACTTTCAAACAGCTCTAAAAATGGACAACTATGTCCATCTAGCGGAAAACATACCTTTCCGGAGGAGGCGTTGATCAAGCAAACAGCAAACGCTAGATAATGTGCTGCCATCTGTGAGGCATTGTGAGACTCTTCATGGCCTCCGAGATGGCAAGCGCGCGGCGTGTATCTTGGGCGCCATGCGACTCTTGCTTTAGATCAAAAACCTGTACCATTCGCGCGTGCGCGCGCGTGTGTGTCTGTGTGCGTGTGTGTGTAACAATACACATGCAGACAAACAAAAAGAATTCGAGAACGATCACCGATAAGCGTAAACTCGGGCAATGAGGTTGTGTCTGCAGGGGTGAAGTAACAGCCGCAGACGCGTGGATCGTGGCGTTGAACGGATAGCGAGAGCGCGACGCTCATTGCAGCGACGAGCTGAAGGGATTCCGCTCGCCAGGTGCCTCACAAACATTGCACGATGTCGCAGCTTTACAAGTCACCAATTGCTAGATATGTGGTACACAACACGGCTAGGGCAATTCATTCTGTCCAAGAAAAGAAACCTCGAGTGTCCGAGTCGTCAAAGTCGGAAGGCCAGTGTACGGTGGGTAACTAAGCACCGCGCGGAGGCGAGCCCAAAAGGAGAATGGACATCCCCCCGTTTCTGGCATTCCATTCGCCTTCCTGAGGGGAGCCGGCCGAAGTGCCGAATGTAGCGTGACTGTAGAATGCCGCCTATAGCTCGTGCATGTTGTAGCCTCTGGCGAGCTAGAAAGCCGGCAGGACCGCGACCCCATCGGGTACGATTCAAGCGAATCTAATTGAGAAAGGGGAACGGTCATTTTGAGTAATTTTGCACGTGCGTGCACACTAGCATTACTCTGTTTTGTTAGCAATGTAGAATTCAGCCAGTTTAATTTTGCCGGTTACGAGATACAGTGTAACGTTTTATGAAGAAAACCCGCGCAGTAGTAAGGGCTGAAGAGAGCATCGAAGTTCTGTAATCATTAGGATGAACTTCTGAAGAAGGTCTTTTCAGCGCGAAAACTAAATTTTCTGGTTTTGAAATGTATAGTCCGATATCGTATGCGTTCACTTTCATGTCGATTTGGGGTGAATAGGCATTTGAGGAGAGATATCAGCATAAGATCAAATCAGTTTGCAAAATGAGTTTGGCACTGAGCGGTGCAGTTTTCGTTACGCGCTAGTTGAATTGACAGGCATTTGGTGCAAGGTTTTAGCATAAAACCAATGCAAATGTTTGAGGTGCTTTTGAAGTGTATTGCACCTGGGGTTATTAATTTTTTTGTGTTGTACAGTGTGTGTTGTAACGTAACGTAAGAATCAGCTTTTAGAAGAACTAAGAGGCATTAGGTGAGTGGTTAGTAGTACTTTGTATTGTGCAACCTACAGGAATGAGAGCAAATGAAGCGCTCAGAAGAGCATAGTAGTTATCAGAGGCGTTGGCACGGGCAGGTAAATTTAACCGAATGAACCTGTTAGAAGACAGTGTTTATCCCTTTATATTTAGTTCTTTGAAGAATTATTGATCGAATGATCACGTGAGCGAATCATTAAGCTTTTCCGAAGGTTACGATGTGAGCGATCGTTCAGATAGGTATGAGACGCGGTCGAACGTTTTGTTAGGGTTCTGACTGTAAAGGATGAGAAGGTCGTTTTGCAAGTGCAGTCGTAGACTATTTAGGTCACGGCGTAGGCCTAGATTTCAGGTAACCTAGTGAGCTTAAGAGCTCAGCAGTAGCAGACTAACCGCGGCCCAAAACAAAGACGGAAGAAAGGGCGTTTTGGGGCTCGCTGGAATGCAATCATTGCATCCGAGTTTATTCATCGTTGGCCACACCTTGACCGATGTTCTTCACGGGACATAACAGGCGAAAGTAGTCTAGGATGAAAAGAAGGCAGCTGCCTTCTTAGACCTGAAGGCGGCACTGATTAACCGTCCGGTTTTGCGAGCTCCCGATTACGACCGAGGGTTCATGGTTCAGAGTGATGTGAGTGATCGAGGCCTAGGTGCCGGTAAATGTCATAAGGTTGACGAAGGTAATCAACATCCCGTGCTCTACTTGAACCGAAAATTGAGCTCTCGCGAGATGGCATACTGCACTTCGGAAAAAGAGTGCGCTTGCACTGTGTGCACCATTCATAAGTTACAGTGTCATCTCGAAGGCGTCAAATTCAGCGTAGATACGGACCGTTATCCCCTTGCCTGGCTGCAAACCGCGACATCAAAGAACGGTCGCCTTCTGAGGTGGATATAATAATAATATCTGGGGTTTAACGTCCCAAAACCACCATATGATTATGAGAGACGCCGTAGTGGAGGGCTCCGGAAATTTCGACCACCTGGGGTTCTTTAACGTGCACCTAAATTTAAGTACACGGGCCTCAAACATTTTCGCCTCCATCGAAAATGCAGCCGCCGCGGCCGGGATTCGATCCCGCGACCTTCGGGTCAGCAGTCGAGCGCCATAACCACTAGACCACCGTGGCGGGGTTCTGAGGTGGAGTTTGATTCTTCAGCAATATCATTCATTTTCGCAAACATTTCAAGTAAACAAGCGCATCGCGTGCAGAATGCCGTCGCGATCAACGATGCCACACGCCGCAGCGCTACAGGTCGCGGGCGCGCCACAATTTCGAAAAAACAATAGCTTCTCCTTTCCGGTCCCCGCCATTCCCGCCACTGACATGTGTGACATCACCAGTGAAACTCGATGACGTTATCACTTTCGATTGGCCGAACGACAACCGATGACTTCCGGTTACTCTGCAAACAGCTGTTCGCGCGCACCTTGCTGTTCTTGGTCGCGTTGCCGCTTGCGAATCGACATCTGCGGCCGCCCGCTCACGCTAGCGGCAAGCCTGCCGCAACGGCGCGGTGCAGCAGAACGTCGGCCGTCGCCGCACGCGCGACAGCAGTCCAACTTGCACGGCAAGCTACGCGGGCAAGCCTCCGAAAAACATGGCCGCAGTGCCAAAAGCGGTTGTCGCCCACTTCGAATCTATCAAGTGGCCGCCGTGCGCTCTGTAGCGTGTAAGCTCCGAACTGATGCTTCCATTTGCTTTAGATTCATGTCCTTAAGCTTCGACAGCAAAGTATTCGCACCGATTCAGCCCCGTTTTGGAGAGCCATACTCAAATAATCGATGCTGTAGGCTTAGCGAGTCGAGAAGGGCGCTTCCGAATGCTCGGAGGACATAGATTACGCGTTTGTTAGTTGTTTCTAATCCTCCATAGCTGGCGCCACTTGACCTGGCGCCAGCTTGGGGACATTTTATTTGGTTTCACGCGACGCTTTCTTTAATGCCGGACAGACGCTTTAAGCCCAAACCCCATATGCGCGAAAATGCACGCGACAGCGACGAGCGATGCTATGAGCGACGAAACGAGCCGTTCGCGCGACGTGTCGCGTGGTCGATTTCGCGCGATCGCTCGGTTTTAGGGGCGAAGCTCCTTATAGCGGCACCCGTTCGTCCCTCGTAGCGTAGTATGTAACCAGTCTTACGCTTTGACCTGCAAGGTGGTGCCGGTGGGAGATTTCTCCTGTGCGTTGTTGAACAATAAAAAATTCGCAGCGTTAGCTAAAAGCCGACTTCTTCTGTCTCTCATTCCCATTAGCAGCCATTCTTTACCTCCAAGGTAGTGCCTGGTGAGATTTCTCCTGTGCGTGATTAAACAATAAAAATTTTGTTCAAAACGCCGTTGATTGATGAAATAAACCAACGAAAGACGCCAGATGTTTTGTAAAAGCAAAACGGAAGAACGCCAGATGTTTCTAAAGCAAAACGAAAAGACGCCAGCTGCTTAACGAAAGACGCCAGATGTTTTCTAAGCAATGGTTTTCTAAACAATGAAAATTCACAGCGTACATGTAAAATTAAAGTGCGCTGCAAGTCGTCATAACTCATCGAACCTTTAGTATAAACGCGCCCGATCTCACGTCGGTGATGATGTACTGGGCAGAATTCACGGAAGATTCACGGTTTACCGATGAACCTCCGCAGCTTCGCCCACTCATCATCATTCACTCCGTGGATATGCTGTGATTTTTTCAGATTTGGAATCCGTCGCTCATCGCCCGGAAGTGCTGTGCGCAAGCAGCCAATAGCAAAACACCGGAGCAAGATGCATCAGTGACGTACTGCTGATTGTCGCCGCTTTCTTATCGACGCGCATCAACAACAACGTTCATCAACATGGCAAACGGCGACGAGCGCAACATTGACGTTGTTGAACGCGAACGTGCCCTCAGGGACGGGAACTAGAAGTCCCGCGCCGTCTGTGACGCGGCTTGGCGGCACGTAGCAGCAGTGATGGGATCGAAAAAAATGCTGCAAGACAATGATAAACATTTTATGTACCTTTAAGCAACAAAACATCGTATTTTACATTGCATACCGCTGACTACGGGCCACTTTTGGCACGAGTAAACGCCCTCATGCCAGCAACAGTGGAGATCGCTCGCTGAAGCCGTCGCGTGAATGGGGTTTGCCCATCCAAGCGACCGCTTGCGCAAAGACAATCTACGTCGCGTCGCTCGTCGCTGTCGCGTGCATTTTCGCGTATATGGGGTTTGGCCTTTATTGACTGCTGGAACCATGCCTGGCAACGACACGGACGACATCCGCACTTTTAGCGTGAAAAGCGCGGAAAAAAAAGCAAGCAGCTCGAAGCGTCCCGCGACAGACGCACACGACGCGGAGAGCCGAAAGCAGACGACGCGGCGCGCCGTAGTCATGGTAACCGCTCCTCCGTCACTGATTGGCCACGTCGCTCTCCGGCAGACGGAGAACGGCACGAAAATGGGTCTCGGACCTATTCAGCGAACGGCAAAGAACGGCTGACGTGCGCGAACGAAATCGCTTGCGCACGGCAGCCTGAGAACGTCAAACGGCACACGGCGAGCTGCCGTGCCGCTAGCGTGAGCGGGCCCTAAAGTCGCTAGCGTAATTACACATCCACGCCTTGCGGTTTGATGAGCTCCGCGAACTCGAGCTCGGCTCCTCATCTCGAGCCGAGGTGGTCTGGCACGGCGTGTCCCCGTACGGGTCCATCACGTTGGCGATCCTTTGAAGGCGTGCGCGCAACACAAGGTCCATACCGGCACGATTCGTAGGGGCACGGGCCGGCACGGCAGCAACAGCGGTTAGTCAACGAACAGTGCACCCAGATACCACACAGAAGGTCCGTTCGATTCACCTGCACCAATCGGAACCGGTTCACGGCGGTGCACGAGAAGTTCAGATATTGTTCAGCAGGAGTTCAGTGGTGCGGGCACGGTGCTTCACTAGAAACGAATGACGAGGTGCCGACACGGTGCAGACCTTATTTTTAGGGGCGTGCGAATATCAAATTTTTCGAATACGAATCGAATACGAATATCCACCTTCGAATATCGAATCGAATATCGAATATCAAAGGAAAAATGCCTCCACAGTAACAATATTTTATTTAACATGTAGCTATTTAAAAAACGCTTTTAGCTACACGCACGCGACGCGCGGTGAGAGCTACCACGTAGCTCGATCTGCTGAGAATCATGAACACTGCGGTAGTTTGTTCGAGCGCCCGCGCGAGCAGACAGCGGAAGGGCAAGGTTCTCGCGGCTCAAATATAAGAAGCGAGAGAGCTGGCCGACGTCTTTAAGTGCGGCCGCTAAGGGACCTTAGCGCCCGCTAGAGTAACTGGAAAATTTTCAGAGTATCGCATCTGTTTTCCGCGCGCCGCCGCCGACGCGATTGGCTTACTCGCATCACGTGACCTCTCGCCACCTTATACCTTCCAAGCGCTTTGGGTGCAGGCGCGTTCAATGCAGAGCGTGGCCGGACATTCAGCAGTACCACGGTCCCCAGAAGTACTTCGTCGCTTTTTTTTAAACGCGTCATGCAGACAGGGGCGTAAGCAGACATTTTTTTCGGGGGGGGGGGGGGAGGCACGGGCCTGGTGTGCCACCCCCTGACTACGCCGCTGCATGCAGATGCCAGAAGAGAGTAGCTCACCGTCAATCGAACGTTACTGGTGAGCTACTTTGGGTATCTCGTTTGCCGTGTGGGAAAAATTAATGTCAAAGAGCGCCGTTCTACGTGGCTGCATAGTTGGCCTGAACGAATTCGCCCCCCTCGAATAACACTCCTTCTTGCAGTGAACTACACTAACTTTGCTGGAAAAGATCTTATGCGACAGAATACTTCACCTTTTCGGTTCGCTATGGTCAGCGATATTGAAAACTACATACATTTCTATTTGCTCGGCTGTTTATATCTCGATCTGTTGAACAGATTACGCATGCTATCCGAGTTATAAGCGTGTCACGCGCGAGAGCGAAATCGAAGATTTATTAAAATAACAACTGTTTACTGGTATGTACCTTGAAGGCAATTGTGGCATGATCTTTAGCATTGCACAAAACAAAAGCGTGGAACTCTGTTGATAAACTTGGTATAAGGCAATGTTATCAAGCGTATTTTTAAATTTGTTGCAAAAAAGAAATGCTGCTAATGCTGCATTGCACTGAGCGTACCCTTGAAGTGCTGTATAGTTGGTGAGAAATGGTCACAGCAAAAAAAAAGCAGGTCCCACGCATTGAGGGAGTCGATTTTATCGAACCCTAGGTCTATATACATACTCTGTTGCAGTAGCATGCGCTTTAAAAATTCCGGGATGTGCTATTTCTGATCAAAAGAACATAAAGCACCGTGCCGAGAAAGTTTTAATAAGAGTGCATTATGAAAAAAAAAGTGCAGCAGTGCAGAAACTGAACCCCAGCTGTTTACGCATTGGCAACGCCAAAAAAAGAACTGTTTGTCGGAACACAGCAAAATATTTGCGAATTCATTGCAACGTTGGGAATATTAAGGAGACAAGGAATAGGAGATGAAACAATTAAGTAGTGATGTCAATCATTTTTGATGGCCTATTTTCTACGTATCGTAAGATCAGATGCACCTTACCTACCGCACGCTGTAAGGAGTCGGGTTCGGCGGGTCTCGTTACGGTAGCTGGCTCCCGCCGTCCGTCCCCACATAGCCGATGATTCCCAGTGAGGAGGCGCGTTCTTTCAAGAAGGAACGTAGATTTATTTACATGGTTAAGAGATTGGAGTGAAAAGAGAGAGCAGAGAAATGTCAAAAGTCTTCGGCTTTTATAGCCCCGAGACCGTCACTGCAGAAACACTGGCAAACCGGTGTCAACATCTCCCGCCAATCCGGTGACCTGTCGTCCTGGCGTCCGGCCTCCCGTAAGGAGGCAAAGAGTCACACAATACACTCGCCACGCCCCGAAGACTCGTAGGTGAGAAGGTCGGCGAGGAGTTTCAGTCCAAAGGGGAAAGGGCCGATGACCTCCGCTTCCACTGCCGGGAATACTCGGAAGAAACGATGAATGAAGGCTGCCTCGGGTGAAGGCCCCACCTGGGTTCCGCTCCCTCTGGCACATGTTAATTCTCCCTGCTGCGGTAGGGTAGAATGCAGGTGTGGCTGGGTGAGAAACTCTCCCGCGATGCTATCTCACGCAGAGAACAACAAGCCAAAAAGGGGTCTCCGAATTCCGACGTCCTTTTTCTGGGAAATCCGTCGACAGCGACATGTCCGCCCACCCGGCAAAAGCTCCTACAGGAAGAATCGGCATTCCTGCCTCCGTCTAAGCGCCGATACGGGGGGGAAGACAGCATTCCGGTAGACAGCTGTACGCTCAATGGCGTCTGCCTCGATGAATTTTAAGGCCAAACATAACAGCTCCTCCGCCGCCCGGAAAATCTCGACTGGCCAGCGCTCACAACCGCTGGGCACGAAGAGAATGGTTGGTGACGAGGACGACGTCCTGTCTTGGAACCGCAACTGCGAACTCGCAACAAACTCCCAAACCACCTCACAATGATCGACAGCAGCAAAGCGAACCACACAACACAATGCCACGCCGCGATCAAGCGCGCTGGACTCGCTAAAAACTCTCCAGGCTTCTCAAAACACACAAAGAAATGAAAAACCCGCTACTCTAAAATTTTGGCAGAATTTCGTGCCGCCAAAGCTACAACATTCATGGATGAGGAGATGCCTACAAGATGGATCATTTTGGCCGTCCAAGCAAAACAACACCAAAAGCAGATATAATCTGGCTCTAGATCCCTGAAACAACCAATTTTAAAACAAGTCTGCTCCCACCATCCGCACTGCTATGTAGCGTTACCTTCTCATAACTACACGAAAAACAACCAACAACACAGCTTTCACATGAAGGCTGCCTGAAACCTACAGAAGATATCTGTGCGTATTCTCTACGCTCACTCGAAACAAACTCAGAACGTAGCCGCTATTACCTACTTGAGACAGAACCTGACGTACTCGCAAACCCTTTCACAACAGATTCAGCTGCGTCAAACAACTGTCTGAAACGTGTCCCTATCCTTAATGTTCGGTAAAGCGTAACGCTAAGCTTACGTGATCACAGAGACCTGTAAGCCTTCAATGAATGTAAACAAAATAGAGGGAATAAACATCGCGTACTAACATGCTCGTGTGGTCAATGCTACCCGTCCCTGAGAGCCGCTCCGATAATGAACGCACTGCGCTCTGCTGTGCTCGTTAGCTCTACACTGCTCGTATTCATAGAGCGCTGAAACATTAAACCACCCAATTAGCCATACGCCACATCCCTAGAAACTCAACTTCTTTAAACACGCGACAGAACCTAAATGTTCTCGAAAAACAACACGCAAAGAAAATAACTCCTGATGCCGTACACCTCGGGAGCACCTGACGTAATCTGCGTTAGATTCGTGCTGAATATTCAGCCCCACATGCTTGTCAATCCTGACAGTGGTCCACTAAAATAGCCACATTCAGCGCCAAACCTGAGCATTTCAAAAACCGCTTTGGTTTTACTCTTAAAACATTCCTCAAAATTGCTCATTTGCTCCCTTAAAATGGGTGACGGTATACTACTTCGCGCTATACATAAAAACACAAACAAGTGAAATTCAGTTCCGCTCGACAAACGCTACCACTGCTTCACAAATAGCGGTCGTACCAATTTGCACTCATGACTACCGTGACTTGATCTTACGCGGTCAGCTCACTTCCGTGTGGGTCACTGCCTCCACACAAGTGACTCATAATATTGCACCCACAACTATTTCGCACAATGCTTATAGGCTCAAAAAAAGAAACACATATATCGCTTAAAAATACAAAAAGAAACTGCTTAGCCAAACAAACTAGTCGCGGAGATAACAAAAGAACACTACATCAAAACTAAAATAACCTTACAAAAAAAAGTTCTTTTGACAAACTCACGTTCTCCGACAAGCTTACAGCTTTCTTCCTCTCTTTAGTCGTACTCGTGGCGGTCGCGGTCTTGGCGGCATTTCATTTCGCCAGAGACTACAATGAGCGCGCGCCATTTGCTGTACTTCTCCGTCACGCCTCATTCGGGAATTCCGACGGTTCCCTTCACAAAGGCGAAGGGGATGCCAGAGACGCGGGGAAAAGAGTGGCAATCCTCTCCTTTTGTTTGCTCTCGCTCGGCGCTCTACTCCTCCTGCCTTGCGTCTAGGAACACCTTGACATGGTTGTCCCCGCAAACTTGTACCTGTCGAAGGCACCCTCCGTCGTGGAGATGCGCATTGTTCTCCCCCGCTTCCCCTCTTTCGCCGCTTGCACCTTGCTGCGCGCCCCGAAGGACGTTTCCCTGAACTGCCCGATGACCTGTCCTTTTTCTTTCTGCGCTGCGGCGGTCGCTTGCATCCGACTGTACGCCTCAAAGGGCGTTTTCTCAAACTTCTCGCTCGCCTGTCCTGTGTTTCGCTCTGCCGTGTGCCACCTGTCTCAACGCTTCGCGGCGCCGCACGAGTCCGCTTTTTTCTTTTGCGGCGACGTTTGCGAACATTTCCCCGATTACGGTGGACTTCACTCTGGGTTGCGACATCGGCATTTTCACAGCTCATGGATGCTTGTGCGCCACTTTCTCTCTCACTTAAGTCATTCGACTTCTCAGCTCCGTTGCACTGTCGGGCCAATCGATCTGTGCTCTCATTTGCAAAAACTACAGCTGGGCCCTTCTCGACAGTATGGCTCTCTACCCTCTCACACTCTGGGGTATTTCCTCCGCTATCAAAAGGAACTTTTCTTGATAGGCTCTCTTCGATAGTGCTGTCTATCTGGAGCGTTGCGTCACCGCTACGTTTAGGACTAGCGTTGTCCTCTTCTCCTTCAATTTCCGGAAGGCCATTCACGTGTTGGGGTGCGAGGGAAGTCTCCAACTCCTCAATGACCCTATTAGGGCGGTTGGAACCAGCCTCGGTCCCACACGGAATGCCTTTCGGAATCCTTTCCGTCTCCCTACCAGCCGCGGTCTCGTCTTCTATTTGCTCGGCCTTCGCACAATCAGAGAAACGCGTACATTTATCAGGCGCGATTTCACTATCCGCGACCTGTCTCTCGGTTTTCTCCGCAGAAGGCTCCGTGCGCATGTCGCACTCGTAGAGACGCGTACCTTTCCCTGGTAGTATCTCAGAAGGAGCGGCTTTCTCTGTGGCTTTAAAGTGCACCGCACTCGCCACTTCTTCGCACCTTTCGTGCGCAACCTCTGCGGACGTCTGACTTCTCCGCCGCATTGCCTCAACTTTACGCTTCAACCTTTCAATCTCTTCGTCTAAGGCTCGCTTGCGTTCCTGTCTTCTTTCTCGCTCTTCAAACCTTTTGAAAGCTATTAACGCGCAGTTAATGTCCTCCTCACTGGATTCCCTAATAATCAGCTTCCACATATTTGTCCTTGCCATTTTATTATCTACCTTGATGCCGAGATGCTCGCACACAAACAAAAGCTCATCCTTCAGCATCGTCCTCAAATCCATGACTGCCGCTTTGCTTTGGTCCTGCTCACACATAATTAGGTGATCCCTCAAACTCACTTGTTACGAATAACTAGGTGATCTACCTAACCCACAAAAATACAATCCAGCTTCTACACTACTCAAGTGTAAACGCAAAATGAAGCCTGGAAAGTCATAGCAAAGACCAAGCACTCACCACAAACGCAGCACCATGTCGCAAGGTCCATCTCACCGCTGCCAACCAGTTGTAAGGAGTCGGGTTCGGCGGGTCTCGTTAGGGCTCGTTCACACAGCCGTCAAACGCTCCGTCACGTCACCGTCACGGCACCGATTTCCGTCAGGGGAGAGGATTTCCGAGACGTTTTCTCCGGAAAAACCGGTTGACGGCGACGTAGAGCAGTGCTCTACGTTTCCGTCGCCGGCACAGGGACGGAGCCCCGCCCCTAGAAAACGGACCAATCAGAAGTTTACGTTTGGAGTTCCGAGTTCTGAGAAGAGCCACGCGTCTAGCATACGGCCCCCAGGTCCGTGGCCTTGCAACACTGAACGCGCGCCTGACTGAATGGGCCATAAAACGGGGGGGACAAGTGGTTGTTTTTTTTTTGTGTGTGTTTGTGGTGCGAGGAGGAGAGCCCAGCGGAGTCGGGAGAGCGCCAGCGAACCGTTTGAGCTGCGTGGACAATTCCTATTTTGGTGCATCAGTCGGTCAACACTGCACAAAAACGTGCTGCTGTCGACGCTGCAACCGCCGTCGTCTGTTCGTACACTACTACGTCGCGTCTGCTGTACGTTTTTTTGACGTGACGGTGACGCGACGGGTGGTTTGACGGCTGTGTGAACGAGCACTTACGGTAGCTGGCTCCCGCCGTCCGTCCCCACATAGCCGATGATTCCCAGTGAGGAGGCGCGTTCTTTCAAGAAGGAACGTAGATTTATTTACATGGTTAAGAGATTGGAGTGAAAAGAGAGAGCAGAGAAATGTCAAAAGTCTTCGGCTTTTATAGCCCCGAGACCGTCACTGCAGAAACACTGGCAAACCGGTGTCAACATCTCCCGCCAATCCGGTGACCTGTCGTCCTGGCGTCCGGCCTCCCGTAAGGAGGCAAAGAGTCACACAATACACTCGCCACGCCCCGAAGACTCGTAGGTGAGAAGGTCGGCGAGGAGTTTCAGTCCAAAGGGGAAAGGGCCGATGACCTCCGCTTCCACTGCCGGGAATACTCGGAAGAAACGATGAATGAAGGCTGCCTCGGGTGAAGGCCCCACCTGGGTTCCGCTCCCTCTGGCACATGTTAATTCTCCCTGCTGCGGTAGGGTAGAATGCAGGTGTGGCTGGGTGAGAAACTCTCCCGCGATGCTATCTCACGCAGAGAACAACAAGCCAAAAAGGGGTCTCCGAATTCCGACGTCCTTTTTCTGGGAAATCCGTCGACAGCGACATGTCCGCCCACCCGGCAAAAGCTCCTACAGGAAGAATCGGCATTCCTGCCTCCGTCTAAGCGCCGATACGGGGGGGAAGACAGCATTCCGGTAGACAGCTGTACGCTCAATGGCGTCTGCCTCGATGAATTTTAAGGCCAAACATAACAACGCCAATTCGCCCGTGCGTTCGGCTGCTGGCGTTCCGAATCAAGACGTCGCGCACAACTTCCAATTACCGTACACACACAACTTCTATTACACATATCAACCAGCTGAACAGCAAGCACGGTGAGCAAGCAAGCTATGCGTCAGCGATCAGTCGAAGGACGCAATGTTGAATGTTCTCGATGTTGTTCGATAACGTTCTCGGGTGCAGTGAACCTGAACACCGACCTCAAAGCTAGCGCAGTCAAGATTCACCAAATGTCGAAGTAAATGGCATCTCGCACGATGTCACTGCGCTAATACAACTGTTTACAGATCCGGACCTAGCGAACACGCCCGGGCGTGACACGAAAAGAGGCCGATGAAGCCGCGAAGAGAGTTCGCGAGCACACGGCAACATTCGCCGCGCGTTTCATTAGTTACACCGCTAACCGCGCAGTTGATCCATACCTGTCGATGACTCGAAATCACTTCTAATATCCTCTTGAAGAAATACACACACACATAATGCCGTTCTGCCGAGTGTAACACGGCACTGAGGCTAAAAGATCGGTCACTTTTCAACACACGCTAGCAACGCGCCGGACGGTCTGGAAGGGACATGGCCGCCGCCACCCAACGTTGCCCGCGTGCAGCCTACCTTTCCGGTACTCTGATTTTCCAGTGACTCTAGCGCCCGCGCGCTTCTAGCGCCATCTCGCTGGTAATGAAGAAACGCTTATAAGCGCCTCCGTCTCGGAGGACTGCAAACGGTAAAGGGTGTGTATATAACGCTCGCCGTTAGCTGCCAGGGGGATGTACGCTTTGTGGAGTAGTGCTTAGCGCACCGCGCTGCGAATTCAGAGGTCGCTGGTTCGATTCCGCGTCTCGGAAGCATGTTTCTGATTTATTTTTCTTTGGGATATTGATGTATATATACATACTTATACATATACGCAGCATGACGGCGGCGACGGCAAAAATCAGCCGAGACTGTCCATATAATTGCTATCGCAATAAAAAAAACTAGGGATGTGCGAATATCAAATTTTTCGAATACGAATCGAATACGAATATCCACCTTCGAATATCGAATCGAATATCGAATATCAAAGGAAAAATGCCTCCACAGTAACGATACTTTATTTAACATGTAGCTATTTGAAGAAAAATAAACATTAACAGCCTGACTGGCAACACAACATACACTGCTATCTCCAGAACACAATGTCCAGGCTAGCACAATGCACACCACAACACAAGCAAATATCACGGCACAATGAAAGTAATGACTAGGTGTTATCATGTAGAAACATGAGTTGCTCCACATGATCAGGCAGCAGGCGCTCCCTTGTAACAGAGACAACCCCCGACCCTCCTGCCACTGAAAAGGCACGCTCGCTTGGAACAGAAGTGGCTGGTATAGGGAGTTACATGGGGCAAAGCTTTGCCAGACTGGGGTATCTGAACAGTCCGCCACCAGTCACGTGGGTCACTGTCTTTCTTCAGAAGTGGTCCCGCATAGTGAACGAGTGGTAGTGCGGCACGTTACCGCTGCATAATATTGAAAATGTACGGTTACATGATCGCCAACAGCGCTGCACGTCGGAGATGCACCAGCAATAAATCATACGTATTGGGGCGCTCGTCGCAGGCAGATATCGTGCCTCCGTGTACTTACGATGTGTATCGCTCCTCTCGGCAACGTTTTTAGCGATACGAACGCAGCAGAAATCTGGAAGACGAGTTATTTTATGCATGATAATCGAATAGCATATTCGAATTTTTCGAATATTCGAAGTTATCAAATATTCGAAACTTTTCGAATACACGATTTTCGAATCGAATACGAATATTTCGAATATAATATTAGACGAATATTCGAAACTTTCGAATATTCGCACACCCCTAAAAAAACATTAACAGCCTGACTGGCAACATAACATACACTGCTATCTCCAGAACACAATGTCCAGGCTAGCACAATGCACATCACAACACAAGCAAATATCACGACACAATGAAAGTAATGACTACATGTTATCATGAAGAAATATGAGTTGCTCCACATGATCAGGCAGCAGGCGCTTCCTTGTAACAGAGGCGCCCCCTCCCCCCTCTACCACTGAAAAGGCACGCTCGCTTGGATCAGAAGTGGCTGGTATAGGGAGGTACATGGGGCAAAGCTTTGCCAGAGTGGGGTATCTGAACAGTCCGCCACCAGTCACGTGGGTCACTGTCTTTCTTCAGAAGTGGTCCCGCATAGTGAACGAGTGGTAGTGCGGCACGTTACCGCTGCATAATATTGAAAATGTACGGTTACATGATCGCCAACAGCGCTGCACGTCGGAGATGCACCAGCAATAAATCATACGTATTGGGGCGCTCGTCGCAGGCAGATATCGTGCCTCCGTGTACTTACGATGTGTATCGCTCCTCTCGGCAACGTTTTTAGCGATACGAACGCAGCAGAAATCTGGAAGACGAGTTATTTTATGCATGATAATCGAATAGCATATTCGAATTTTTCGAATATTCGAAGTTATCGAATATTCGAAACTTTTGGAATACACGATTTTCGAATCGAATACGAATATTTCGAATATAATATTAGACGAATATTCGAAACTTTCGAATATTCGCACACCCCTAAAAAAAAACATTAACAGCCTGACTGGCAACATAACATACACTGCTATCTCCAGAACACAATGTCCAGGCTAGCACAATGCACATCACAACACAAGCAAATATCACGACACAATGAAAGTAATGACTACATGTTATCATGAAGAAATATGAGTTGCTCCACATGATCAGGCAGCAGGCGCTCCCTTGTAACAGAGGCGCCCCCTCCCCCCTCTACCACTGAAAAGGCACGCTCGCTTGGATCAGAAGTGGCTGGTATAGGGAGGTACATGGGGCAATGCTTTGCCAGACTGGGGTATCTGAAGGTGCCTACAGTCCGCCACCAGACCCGTGGGTCACTGTCTTTCTTCAGAAGTGGTCCCGCATAGTGAACGAGTGGTAGTGCGGCACGTTACGGCCGCATAATATTGAAAATGTACTGTTACATGATCGCCAACAGCGCTGCACGTCGGAGATGCACCAGCAATAAATCATACGTATTGGGGCGCTCGTCGCAGGCAGATATCATGCCTCCGTGTACTTACGATGTTCATCGCTCCTCTCGGCAACGTTTTTAGCGATACGAACGCAGCAGAAATGTGGAAGACGAGTTATTCTATGCATGATAATCGAATCGCATATTCGAATTTTTCGAATATTCGAAGTTATCGAATATTCGAAACTTTTCGAATACACGATTTTCGAACCGAATACGAATATTTCGAATGTAATATTCGACGAATATTCGAAACTTTCGAATATTCGCACACCCCTACTTATTTTTGTTCGCTTAATTTACGTCGTCCACCTAACGTTGACAGTTGGCAAACCGCACGTGGACAGTCTATGAAGCGCAAACACTTTGGCAAAACACGTCTCACGTTAATAAGGTGGGTACAGCGCCTACGTCCGAATGCTGCGTCGTCTGCTCAGCTGCACGCGCAAGACTGCACCAAGCCGGCACCGTCAGCATAGAGGGTGCAGGAAAATCGTGAACCAGTGCTGCACCACTCCTGCACCTTTTGAAACGAATGGCGTGGTTCAGAGGCCGCCATTGCTGCACTGCTGAAACGAATGGAAAGGTGCAGCAGCTCGTGAACTGGTTCCGGTGGTGCAGGCGAATCGAACGGACCTAGAGTTGACGGCGAGCTGGAGCGTCGGAGTCGCCGGTATCGCGGCAACCGGAAGTAGACGCTGTCTCGAACAGCGCGTCAGCGGTGACGTATGCCACGCGAGATAAGGAGGGGCATTCAGCTGACTCAGCGAGGAGGGGGGGGGGAGGTGATTCTTAAAAGGAAGAAGGAAATGAAAATGGAAATTGGGTGTGGAGTGCACGATAACTGTCTCTCAAGTGAGGACACCTCAACCGATACACTCACGGGGGATTAGGGATTAAAGGGACAGTGAGAGTGAAAAGAGTATGGTAAAAGAAGAAAAAGAAAGGTATGAGTGGAAAAAAAAACAGTGAGGGGGTGGGGGGGGGGGCAGGAAAATGGGCGTCCGAGTCACCGTGGTGAGCGGCTAGAAAATTCGTTCGACTAGGCCGGCATCCTCGAGAAAAGCGAGTAGGGCCGCAAGAGCTGATCGGCGACGGTGCACGTGGCCGGTGGGATGGAGCAAGTCCTGTAGGGTCGCACACGGCAGTCCGACGAGGCGGTACTTCATGACGAGCCGCTTCCGCGCAGTGTTGAGAGAAGGACAGTCAAACAATAGGTGGCACAGGGTTTCGATCGCGCCGCAATCGGTGCAGTTCGGTGCAGCGGCGCCGCGAAGACGATGCCTGCGTTCCGCGGGCCACACAGAACCGGTCCTCAGGGCAAGAAGAAGCGCGCGCTCGCGGCGAGTGAAACCAGTGGCTGGGATGGGAGGAGGGGGGTGTCCGGAGGCGACCCGTGCGTCAGGATGCTCGCGCACTAGCTCCCGGCGAAGGTTGTTGCGTGCCGAGTCGAACGAGCTGGCGTAATCCGTCAGCGAAGTCTCGGCGGAGTGTGCTCGTTTTGCGAGTTCGTCTGCAGCCTCGTTGCCCGCGATGCCGACGTGTGAAGGGAGCCACTGAAGGACCACATCACAGCCTCGTTCCTGGAGGGCCAGCAGGCTGAGAGCGGCACGCTGAGCAAGAAGGGGGCCTCGTTCCTCCCTCGCGAGCTGGCGGAGGGCAGGTTTCGAGTCGCAGAAGATTGCTGCGCTCGTGACGGCCGGCGAATTGCGCAGGAGGTCTGCAGCCAGCTGGAGCCCGACTAGCTCAGCTGTTGTTGAGGATGCACAGTATCGCAAGCGGCACTGTCGTTCCGAGCTGAGCTGAGGGGCTATGCAGGCGGCCGCGGCTGAGCGATCCTGCAGGACGGACCCATCGGTGAACACCCGCGTCCTCCCGGCCAGGTCCTCATACATCCGCGCCGCGGCCTCTTGAGCAATGGCACTGATGGGGGTGTGGCGTTTGGATCGAATGCCCGGCAGGTGCAAGTTCACTCGAAGGGGCACTCGACGGTGAGGGGGTGGCCAGCGCGAAAGGCGTGCGGGGTCGTCAGCCACAACACCGTCGTACACGTCGATAAGTTGGCCGACACGTGAGTTTGGCACAGCACGTAACCGCGAGAGGAGGGGACCTGCATCAGGCGCTCGGTGGAGACGCTGCAAGTGGCACAATGCGCGCAGGTCCGCCGTGAGCGACGCAGGCCACGCACGAGCCTCCGCGAGGGTCTCGGCCACACGAGAGCCACGAGGCATTCCGTGACACATGCGGATGACTCGGCGGTGGTCCTGGTCGATCAGTCGCCACTGTGGCGCCTGGAGTTTGCAGATCGGCAGTGCGTAGTGGATGGCAGACAGAGCCATCGCCTCGTAGATGGTGCAGGCGAAGGCAGCGGGGCAGCCGTTGCCGCCTGCGAGTAGTTGGCGCACGGCCGATTCCACGCGACGCGTCGTCTGTCGTACACGTCGCACCGCCGGGAACCATCGGAGGCGATTGTCTATCGTCAGGCCGAGGTAGCGGACGTTGCTACTCCAAACTATTGGTGCCCCATCCAGCTGAAGGCACGGAAGACGTCGTCGGGCTTCAGCACGAGGGTGGACGACGAGGGCCTCGGTTTTCGGCGCCGAGATCGTGAGGCCGATGTTTCTCACGAAGGCGGCCACACATTGGAGGGCCTCTTGCATGCAAGCGCGCACCACCGAGCACTTTCGGGTCGGTCCACGCACATACAATGCGACGTCATCAGCGTACACCACTGCGCGAACAGGGAACACAGCCGTTTCTGGTAGGCACTTGACGAGCGGCGCGAGTACCAGATTAAACAAAAACGGGCTGAGGACGCTGCCCTGTGGGACGCCACAGCTGACAGATCGCGGCGCACTTGTCGCCCCGCCCACGCGCACAGTAAACGTTCGGTCAGTGAGGAAGGCCTGGACGTAGTTCAAGAGTTTGCCCTCAACACCAAGCGCGCGCACAGCACTGAGGATAGACGAGTGGGGGAGCGAGTCGAACGCCGACTTTATGTCAAGGAGGAGTAGGATGGCCATTTCTCCATCGTGAAGGGCCTGCTCGAGGGTGCTCACGACTGCAGCAATGCAGTCGATGGTCGCGCGATGTGGCCGGAATCCACACTGCTCTGGTGGGAAAGCGTTGCGCACCTCCGCGATCCACTGTAGCCGGTAAAGAGCCATCTCCTCCATAGTTTTGCCCGCCACAGAAGTGAGAGAGATGGGCCTGTATGACGTCACCGATCGCGCCGGTTTGCCTTGTTTGAGGACAGGGATCACAGTCGCGGAACGCCATTCTTCCGGGAGGACAGCACTGGAGAAAACTCTGTTGAATGCATCCAACAAGAGTGGGCGCTGGGAGGCATCCAGGTTTCTCAACAGCTGATGAGTGATTTTGTCCGCTCCAGGGGCGCTGCGCTTGCGCTTTCTGAGGAGAACCCGTTCCAGTTCGTAGAGGGAGAAGTCCTCTTTGCAGAGAGAGCGAATGTCAGCTGAGGTGATGGGATCCACGGGAGGGAGCGGGTGTGCGGCGTTTGTCGTGACACCGCCAGCGCTCCCCGCTCTAGGAGGGGAAGGAGGCGCGAAAGAGGCGGCAAGCAGTTCAGCAAGCTCCCTTTCAGTGATGCCCTGCGCAACGGCTATGGCGAGCACTGGGTAGCGCGACACTTTCGGGTTTATCAGGACGCGCATGATGTGCCAGCCGCGGCGACGTCCTCGTGGATCACTCAGAGAGGAACAGACGACCGTCCAGCTGCGGTCGCGTAGCCGCTGGGCGTGCCGCCGGCACACAGCGTCGAGTCGGTTGTACTCTGTCCATGCGCCGGGGACCGAGGAGCGCAGCGCCCGCCGCTGTGCTCGTTGGCGCACTGCGCGGAGGTTGAGCAGCTTGATGTCAGGGCAGGGCGTGCCGGCGGGAACAACACAGCGCGTTGTGGCACGCTCAGCACAGTCCGCGATGCGCGAAAAGAAATCATCACTGCTCTGCACGCTCGCGCACAGGTCACGGAAAAGTGGCCACCGTACAACACTGTATTCACGAACAGCACCACGGCTGGGGTGGCACGGGAGGAGTGTGATCGGGTAGTGATCAGAACCGGCAGTGTCAGAGTGGCGTTTCCACTCGTAGGAGCAGCGTTCTGACACCAGCGCCAGGTCAATCACTGTCGAGGCCGCACTGCGACGGATGAAGGTGGGTTCCCCGGAGTTTAGTACGAGGAGTCCCACCGAACTGATCGCGTCGCATAGGTCCCTACCGCGCGCATCCGGCAACCCCAGCTGACGTGGTGCGCGTTGAAGTCTCCACACAGTACGTGGTCACGCGCGAGCGCGGCGACAAGGCGTGGCACAAACGCGCAGCTGGCCGCGACGACTGGGCGCACATAAACACTCGCGACAGAAGTGTCCACGCCGTCCACACGGACCGTGACAGCAACGCACTCACTCGTCGCACAGCATAAATGTTCTGTGGGGACAAGCGCATGAGCGAGTGTGTCACGAATGTACAAACCGGCGCGTGGCTTCCCGGGCGGGTGGGCGGTGTCACAGCACGGCGCATTATTGCACTCAGCCAGCGCACACTGCGTGGAACTGCTGTAGCCGATGTAGCCGGGCAGCGAAACATCCTCCACGCGAACATACGTCTCCTGCAAAGCAAGGACGTCGTAGTCGCGCAGGGGAAGGATCGCTGCGAGCTCTGCTTGTCGGCGACGCAGTGAACGGCAGTTCCACTGCAGTATGCGTGGCCTAGACTCGTGTCGATCACTCGCCATCATTTGTTAACGCAAGGTGGGTGGCCAGCGCTGCAGCACAGAGCGGGCGAACGGGGCAGCCGAGAGGGAGAAAATCCATAGCGGCTGTCAGCGCTGCCGAGAGCACAGCGATCACAGAGTTTCTCTTGTCTGTGGCGGTTTGTGAGTTTTTTGCAGACGGAAGACCAGCGGCCGCCGCGTACGAAAAGTTCTCGCGAACCAGGGGGTGGGCACGGGACATGGTGGTAGAGCCGGGTGTTACTGGGTCTCCTGTATTCTGTCCACGCGCGATAGCGAGCGCCTCACGGCGCGAGATTGGGAGCGACGATTCGGCGCGCACTTCCAACAAGCGCCGCTCTTCCTGCCAACGAGGGCAGCGGGGCTCGGTAGCGGGGTGAGCTGCGCCACAATAGAAGCACCTCGCCTTCTTCGCGGTGCACTCACCGAGGGAGTGCGGTCCGCCACAACGCACACATCGCCGCTCAGACGTGCACGTTACGTCCGTGTGCCCATAGCGTCCGCAGAGCTCACACTGGGTTGGTCGTGGACGGCGAGCACGCACGGGCCGGCGCTGTTTGAAAAGTTCCACATCAGGGGGAGCCTTGTTGCCGGCGAAGCGCACAATAACGTGGCGACCAGAGCGAGAGCACTGAAGGACAGGTAACCGTGACGCGATGTTGGCGCGGATAGAATCCTCGTCTAGCGCGGGGTCGACGTTATAGATGACGCCGCTGCAGGTGTTCGTCGACGCCTGCTTCGCGCGCACAGCAATGCCGCAGATGTCAGCCACAGCGAGCAGGGGGTCGAGTGGAGTTCCGGCGGTGACGTCGACCGCGACGACGTTGCGACCGAAATTTACGCGGACGCGACTGACGCCCTCCAGAGGAGCCAAACGGGAGGAGATGGCTTCCTGTGTGGCTGTTCGGAAAGTTTCTCTCCTCACAGCCGGTCTGTAAAGTACCGTCTCCAGCTGGGTGCCGGGGCTTGTGTGCCGTGGGGGCCGGGGGCGTGGGTCGCTGGCAGCGGGCTTCTCAGCACGCTGAGAACGACGCCCGGTGTTGATGGGAACACTTGGTGCGCAAAGCTCTGTAGCGCTCGGGGCCCCAGTGGGGGAGAGGGCGGGGAACTCTTCAGCCGTCAGCTGTCCCAGCACGCGGCTGGCGCGAGGGAGTGGGGAGGAGGGCACGCCATTCAGGGGCTCCTTTTCCTCAAGAATGGGCAATGGCTCGCCTGACCTTGCTGTGCACGTGTGAGCGGGAGCTGGGTTCCCTGGAGTCAGCTGTGCTTCCTCCGTGACGTCAGCAAAGGGGGAAAGGGGCCTGGTGGCTGCGATGGGAGGGGAAGGGTTCTTGTTTGACAAGGGGCATTGTCCTTCCTGGTTCCCCTCTGGAATGTGAATGCGGTCGTTAACCTCCTGATCCACCGTGACTTGCTCGCTGGAATCTGCCTCGGCGTTAAAATGGCCGACTTGGGAGGGAGGACGAGCCAAGATGGCAGCAGCGTCTTTCTCGACTGTGGAGGGAACGGCGCCCGTGGAGTTGAAGGGGCCGGGGCTGGATGGCGGTTCGGGCGCCTGGTTCGTGGAGCCTGGCACAACAGTGGCGGGTCGTTTGTACCTGCGTGGCTGAGCAAGACTCTTGCGAACCTTGCGAGGACGGCGGCGAGGTGACAGCGATTTTTTGGCGTCATCTTGCCGGAGGAGGTTGTTTGCCTCCCGAAGAAGAAGTTCAAACGCTCGAGAGCGCCTAGAGCTACAGCTCATGGTGATTTCCGACAGGGAGCTTGGCGGAAAGTTGTCGTCCATCACAAGGAGTGTCGAGGGACAGCGAGGGAATCGGCTGGTGGGGCGTAATAAAAAAACATGATATAAAAGAAAAGGCCGATCAGAAAAAAAAAAAAAAAAGGTTAGGCGGACTTACATCGCCCCACTTAATCCCCAATGAGGGCTAATCAAATGATAGAGGAGGGGGTAAGGAGATCATAACTGTAGATGAAAAATTAAACAAAAAATAAAAGGAGAAAATGAAAAACTGAGGAGCTAGAAAAACGCGTGCGTCTGGGGAGAGCGCCCCGGAAGGGATCGAGGGCAAAGCGGTTTTGGAAGAGGGTAGCGTAGGAAAGAGGGAAAGAAGCGATCGTCGCGTTTCGATCATCAAACGCGTGTAACTCCGCTATTACAGCACCGTTTCGAAAAATTCTCACGGCTACGTGTTCGTTGTAAACTCGAGCACAACTTCCCCACCTCAACTAAATTTCGACCGCTAGGTGGTTTAGGGGCCCTTTAAGTATACGAAGGGCAAATTCGATGGAAACGTTCGCTCTTTCTAAGCGATTCTGGGGTGCTCTTCCCAATGTCTCGAAATTGATATTTGAGTTTTTTTCTTTTTCGTGCAACTATTTGTGTAATTGAGTAATGTAGCACGTTTGGTTTCTCAGCATAAGTGAGTCCTGAGAGTTTTGAGTGTCAGCTTTTCGTAAATGCTAGTAATGAAAGTTTGTTTACCAACCCTCTTTTGGCCTGGTTTGCGGCCGGACTCGCCGCAGATCCTTTTCTGCCCTTCGGGGAAGAGTCCGAGGAACAAGCCCGAGGAACCTGTTGCCTTGCTACCCCCACAAGCGTGCCGTCGTCCGCCGGACCCTTGCTGTTTCAAGAGTGCAACCACCCCTCAGCGACAGTGAAATGGGCTGTGCCATGGTGGGCGGTGTCGTGTGTGTGATTGGTTGTCATCAAGAAGGAGGAGCCAGCCTGAGGGGTTAAAACGACGGCGCTAAGTGAGAAATGGGGCTCTGAGCCCTCGGTAACAGGCTCATCCAGTTCGCTCGTCGCGGAACTCTTACCGTGTCACTATGTAATTGAGTGTACAAAAAGTGCCAGCAAACATGCTTGTTATTGTTTTCCCAACTTGCTAGCATCAGTTCCTCAACCCGGAGACTCGACTACGCTACCAAACGGAGTCCGTGTACGACGCTGGCCTATCGTAGCAACCACCTGGTTGCCGAGGAGGGACGGATCCAAATATACCGGTTGCAACAACTGGTTGCAGCGGTGGGATGGATCCATACACCCGGTCGCAACAGCGGTTTGAAAACGCGTTTGGCTGGGCCGCTGTGATCTGTGGCGATTCGCAGCTTTAAAGCCTTGTAATAAATTACACAATTTACACACAGAACTTAAATCGGTCTGTAAATGATCCTTAGGACTTGCTCTACCAACCCAATGTGTTTGTACAAAATCGTCCAAACCGTTTCAGCGTCCCTTTAAATAAATTCTTGTCCGTTGTTATGCGAAGCCTACTTGTGCCTTGGTTTAACTACAGACGGGATGCAGCAAGGCCAATACCCACAGTGTGTGCCGTGACACTGATGGCGTACCGAAACGACTGCTTGCTTCTAGCTTAAGAAAATAAAGCCTGAATCATTACGCCTTACAGCTGAGCATGTGCCTGTTGAAATAAACGTCGCGATATGGAAAAGAGCTGTGCAATCGCTTTGCTTACAATGAAAAGAAATTGCACAGAAGATTAGTTGTTACCATCCACTTTTTGTTTAGGCACACGCTGCTGTTTTCCATAACACCACGTTTTCGAATAGGCCACATAATAACTGCGACGCGAAATTACTCAGTCATATTTATTAATCTTTATGCAAGTACTGTTAGCACGCCATCACTATCACAATTGAATAACGAAGTCGATTTCTTGACTGCTTTCGTCTGATTCTTGGATGAGGTACGCAAACATTATCTTAATATAAAATTCAGTCTAATGTCAGCGTTCGTAACGGTGTTATGTCTCCTGTAGTCCTTGTTTCTTCGTGCTGCACAATTTCTTTGCGAATCTTGGTTTATTTTTTGGACGAAATAGCAAGCCTACCACCTTTGGAAATCATCTATTTTTCAATTTTTCAAAGTTGCGTCGCATTTCGATGAATTCGATTTTGGGACCATCTTGAGCAAAAATGGCAAGCCTATAGCCTTTGAAAGCTTCTATTTCTATATTTTTCAAGGTTGCGTAGAATTTTGATTAATTCCATTTTGGGAATATTTTGAACAAGAATGGCAAGCCTATGCAAATCTATGGCGAGCCTATCGAAATGGCAAGCCTTTAGAAAGCTTCTACTTTTCGATTTTTCTGTTTCGCCGCAATTTTTTGTCAATTTGGGGTCCATTTGCGGCCTAAACGATAAGCCATTAGCATATTTGTTTTCGTTTTCTTTCTTCGATGTTTTGTCAAAACGTGATAAAATATATGCTGTGGGTGTATTTTTACCGATAACGTAATGAGGCTTAGGTAATCAAGAGTTTTTCGACTCCGCAATCGTCTGTTGAATTTCCATAAAATTTATTTGAGGTGTAACTTTAACCAAAAAGTCGTAAGGCTGTAGGCTTCCATTTTTGGTCAAACATTATTCCATGGTTTGTTTTTAAAATAGCAACTATATTAAAAAAACTGAAAAATAAAAGATTTATATAGGTTGTAGCCTTCATCATGAGTGGCACCAATATTTTTTTGTTGTGGTACGTATACCAAGGCTTGGACAAACAACCCTGGCACTAAATTTTAAGATTATGGGCTGCAATAATCTACAGACCAACTTGTAAGCACGGTTCGCTGTGCCGTTCCAGTTGCCGAGTGGCTAAGGTGTTCAGCTCATAACCGATAGGGCGGTGGTTCGAATCCCACTGCGGGAGTCACCATCCGGAAAGTACGACTATAACGCTCGGAATTTTCGATGGATGTGATTGCGCTCAAAGTGTTCCTGGAATAAGGGACCCTCCCACCTAGAGTGACCTTGAAGGTTGTTTCGCTCATTTCCTTTTAAGCTCCGTCACATTTCGATTAAAACCATATGTTGCGCGTTTTTTTACTAGTACCCTCACCGCAGTGGTGGCGAAACGCTTGGGCGTCAGCTTCCGCTACGAGACGTACCGGGTTCGATCCCCAGTGCCGGCCGCCCACCCGCCGGTTTCGAATGGGTACAAGCGGGCTTCGGGGTGGTGCTACGCAGTGTCCCAGTGGTGCAAAGCTAACAACGCTTGGAGGACTCCCAACCCGTTGCACGGGACCAGTGAACGCTTCCCGTGCTGCGAACCGGGGGTCCTTTTTTAATGAAGTGTGTTTTAGCCACGGCAACCGCGTCACTGAAGTCGGCCTTTTTATTTTTTTCAGCGAGGCTGCCAGCGGAATACGAACCAGCGCCCCTGCGGTTGTGAGCCCAACGCTTTACCGTCTCGGCTACAACAACGGCATAGAAACAGTATTTGGAAGTTGCTCTGCAGATTACTGTAGCGCATGCGTGAAAATGAAATGCTGTGCTTGCGTGCAAAGCTTCGCAAACAAATTCTGGTGTCATTTATGATTAGAATGCTAAAGCAGGTTCCGGAAATGACTCAATTCTAGGTTTTTAAAGGTTTCGATCGCGTCGCATCCTGATGCAATAGATTCTGTGTGAATTTTTGACCGCTGGGGCAAGACCTTTGGAAATTTTGAACTTTTCGATTTGTGAAAGTTTCGTCGCATTTTGAAGAAATCGATGTTAGTGTAGAGAATCTCGGAATCGTCTTGTTGCAATGGTTCGTAACTAAGAAATTCTGTAAGGTGAACAAAGAAGGCCTAGATGAGACACATTAAAACAGGACGATGGTTTACTTTCATTACTTTCAACGGAACGTCCCAGACAGAATTCTACATATATATGTTGTAGAAGTTACGCCCCCCCCCCCCCCCTCACTGACCGGCTAAATGATAGCACCACGTGATGCGTACTAGCGATGCGGGTGGCCCATCCTGTGCCTTTAAAATTTGGCCGCCTTCGCGCATCTCAGGGGGTGCATGGATCGTCTGGCTCCAACAAGAACCACACGTTGCCTCGAGTTGCTGCTCGCCTACTTTTCGCTTCCTGCCCGCCCTGCCTTGCACGCCTTTGGTCGACGTGCTGACGTGTGAGCATTAAGTAAATTCTTGTCCGTTGTCATGCGAAGCCTACTTGTGCCTTGGTTTAACTACAGACGGGACGCAGCAAGGCCAATACCCACTGTGTGTGCCGTGACACTGATGGCGTACCGAAACGACTGCTTGCTTCTAGCTTAAGGAAATAAAGCATGAATGATTACGCGTTTAAGCTTAGCATGCGCTTGTTGAAATAAACGTCGCAATATGGAATATAGCTGTGCAATCGCACTGCTTACAATGAAAAGAAATTGCACAGAAGATTAGTTGTTACCATCCGCTTTTAGATGCGAAGCAGCTCTTTGACTAGCCTGTGTAACGCTGTCCCTCCGTCCGCGCAAACGCGAGGCAACTCGCTTTCCTCGGCGCAGGTGTTGGAGCGGTGCCAAGTAGGTCACGCCGCAGCTGGGCGTTGACGTCACGCTCCCCTCGCACGCTTCCCTCGCAGGTGCGCGCGTACGTCACTCTCTCCCTCACCCGCCGGAGCGCCCGCAGCTGCCGGCTCCAACGCCCGCTCGCCTCCCGTGTCTGCGTTTCAAACAAACGTTTACACCAGTAAACGCTACACCGAGTTTTGCTTCAAACGAATCTTCCAGCGCTCACCGCAGCACCTGCGTTAGCGCCGTTCAACCCGTGACGCCACCCGTGCGCAACGCTGCTGCTTCGCACACCATCAGGGTTCCCTTCGGGGAGATGGTCCAATTTTTTTGTTTAGGCACAAGCTGCAGTTTTCCATAACACCACGTTTTCGAACAGCGCATGTATGTATCTCAAGGTGTAGTAGCGCATACGTCAAAATAAAATGCGGTGTTTGCCTGTCCTTGGCCAAATGCTCACCTTCACAGGTAAGTTCTGATGTCATTTGTAAAAAGAAATGTAACGCTGTAGCGTCCAGCAGTTTTCATTTCAAGGTTGTTAAAGGTTTCGTCGAATTCTGATGGAGCAGATCTTATGGGAGTTTTTAACCTAAAAGGTCAGCCTAAACCGTTTGGAAATATCGAATTTCTGCATTTTTGAAAGTTTTATTGTATTTTGAAGAAATTGAGTTTAAAGTAGAATTATCTCGGAGTTGGGGGGGTCTAGTTGATTCATAGCGAAGAAATTCTGCAGTGTGAACAAAGAAGGCCCAGAATCAGTCATCAGACACATGAGAACAGGACAAGCGCTGGCTACAACTGAACTGCATAGTTTGAAAGTGTTGACGCTTGTGCAGGTTCTCGTGGATCCATTGCAAAATATTGCCGCGCGTCTTATTTTTCATGAGTTGAAGCTTCACCCACAAAGACTGTGGGCAACGCGCTCGCAGGCCGCGCCGCGATGTGTAAGAAGCTTCGCGATTGTTTTAGAACGTTCCGTTAAGATTGCGCGCCGCACGCGAATATTCCAGCTTTGTCGAGAGATAAAGCCGCCACCAGCGATATCGCTGGAAAGTTCGATAGCGCCTGTATAAAAGCCGACGCGCTTGACCGCTTGTCAGTTTTTTTCGACGGCCGACGCCCAGTTCGCCGCTATCAGTGTACAGTCGCGCGCGATTTGAAGGTGATCGCGCGAGCGTCGACCAAGAACTACAACAGCGCCACGTCCCAGAATACCCTTTCGAGGAGAGGGAGGTATCAGGCAAGCTTCACTCACCCTTTTTGCTGTTGCTTAAGCTGCGATTACTCCCGTCTGAGGAAGACACATAGACATTTTTTTTTTATGAGAACGCGATATTTTTTGTTCAACTTAACAAGCCGTTTAAACGAAGCAGTGCCAAACACCAGCTCGCCCAGACTTTTCCCAGCAAGTTTGCTATCGCCCGCGGAGATAAGAGCCAACGAAGAATACACTTGACCGCAACGAATGGAAAACTTAAAATAGAGAGAAAGGGTGTAGAGTTCCTCGTAGGGGCTATTGTTGCAGCATGGAACAGCCAACCAAGGCTAGAAGAATGCGTAACCTTGATTATCACTGTTCCGAAACCTGCCGCTAGGCCCCTTGGACGCTACGCCGGTCGACGCTCGCGCGATAACCTTCATATCGCCCCCAACTGTATACAGCGTGCATTGCATGTAGTTTGAGTTTTCATTTCCCGGCCACAAGTTCGGCCAAATAAAGTGTTCCATCTTGACCACGCCAGCTGTTGTCTTCGTCGACGTCACGACCCCGTGACAATAGACAGTTATAGTTTAGCGGGTTTAACGGAATAGCGGGCTTACCGGAATAGCGGGATCGAAGTGCGCATGCGCAGTACCGTAAACGACCCGTAGCGTTTACCGTACGCACGCTATTTTTCAGATTTAGCGTTAGCGTGTTTGCGTAGTTAACGTAGTGTACGTAAAACATGGCGGCGGTTTTCGACGCCCGCTTCGAACTGAATTTAGCGTTGATGTGGACGGATCCACTTCTTTCGTAGCAAACGACTGTGCGAAATGGCTTCGCTTGCCTTCAGGTAGCTTCGACGACACGGCATTACGGATAACTTAGCCTAGTTTTTGAGATCGCTTCCCATTTTGAACGTCCCTAGGCCTATCTAGAAGATCGGTGTAAACAAGTGTGCAACATGAAAATTTTCGCTTTTCGTGCTTAGTTCATATATATTTACTTTTATTTTCACTAAAAAAAGGAGTAATATTGCTGCGTGCGGGGATACAGGCGAGCATTCTCGGTTTTGTTCTTTTCACTTTTTTTAACGCATTCACCCTTCGCTAGGTGGCGCCACCGTCCCGGCTTGGGCACGTAAACGCTATCCCGCTAATCTAAAACACGCTTTCCGCAACCAAAGTTTGCGGCACGGTAACGCTATTCCCTTAACCCCCGCTATCACGCTAACGCTAAACTATAACTGTCTATTATTAAAAGCGCATAGAAGGTTTCGAAAGGAACGGGACCAAGAGAGACAAAGAGCGCTGTTTGTCTTTCATTGTCCCGTCCCTTTTCGAATCTATATATGCGCTGTTAACATTTTGCAATCGTTGCTACCGAACGTTTGATCACAAAATGCGAGGTATACATTCTGTAAAAACTGCGCGAAAAACGTGGACAAAGGGAGAAACGGACGGCACAAGCGCATACTAACAACTGAAAGTTTATTGAAAAAACACAGAATATGAAGAGCAAATAAACCACGTGTGCAAGGTTAAACAACAGACAGTTACAAGTGCGCATCGAGATACGCAATCTCCACCTCGTGCAACGCCACAGACGGCCTGGCAACACAACCATCTCCGGCTTTGAAGATAAAATACGCTTCAACAATCTCACGTATAGTACGTTCCTTGTGTCTTGCTAGAACTTTCGTTCCGCGGAAAAGCGGGCTGCACTTACAATCGCGACAGTGTAAAGACAGATTTGTAGAAGGCTGTCCTTTCATCGACAAGTTCTAGCAAGACACAAGGAACGTACTATACGTGAGATTGTTGAAGCGTATTTTATCTTCAAAGCCGGAGATAGTTGTGTTGCCAGGCCGTCTGTGGCGTTGCACGAGGTGGAGATTGCGTATCTCGATGCGCACTTGTAACTGTCTGTTGTTTAACCTTGCACACGTGGTTTATTTGCTCTTCATATTCTGTGTTTTTTCAATAAACTTTCAGTTGTTAGTATGCGCTTGTGCCGTCCGTTTCTCCCTTTGTCCACGTTTTTCACGCAGTTTTTACAGAATGCATTACCAACTCGCCCAACAGTCTGTTCTTCTGAGGTATACATGTTGCAGCTGCCACGCCCTCACTGGCTGTCTTGATAGCAGCACGTGATGCGCATTAGCGATGCGCGTGGCCCATCCTGTTTCTTAAAATATGACCGACTTCGCGAATCTAAATTAGATGATAGAATGGGTCCAAACGAGAATCACACGCTGATGGCGCTGATGGCACAGTGATGGCGTGAAACGACTAATTCCTTCGAGTTTAAGCAAGTATGCCTCAATGATTACGCGTAATAGCTTATCATGCGCCCTCTGAAATCGCGCCGTGGTGTGCAAAAACGCAGTGAATTGCCACTGTTTACAATGAAAAAGAATCGCACGCAAGATTAGTTCATAACACGCAGTTTGTTTGTATTCACGGGCACGCTGCTATTTTCCAAAACACCAGGTTTTCGTATCGGCCGCGGCATGATAACATTGAGCGTGAAATTATTGAAGGTCAATTAATTAACCTTTATCAAAGTACTGTCAGTACGCCGTGGCTATCACAATTGAAGAACGAAGTTGGTTGCTTTAAATGTTTCATCTGATTTTTGGATAATGTGCGCACACATATATGTCATATTTTCTAAAAAAATAGACGAAGTATTCAGTAACGTTAGCACTCGTACCGTTTTTAATTGTCTCTTCTCGTCCTTGTTTGTTGGTGCTGCAGACATTCTCTACCTGTTTCTGTCCATTTTCCGACTAAATAATAACCATATAGCCTTTGGAAATGTTTTTTTTTATTTTTTACAGTTTCGTCAAATCCTGGTGAAACAGATTTTGGGATATTAGACCTTAGTGGCAAGCCTACAAAATTTAGAAATATTGTATTTTTCGATTTTTGATAGTTTGGTCGTGCCATTTTCAGCCGAAATGGCAAGCCTTTGGAAATCTTGTATTTTTCTATTTTGCATAGATTGGTCGTGTTTTAATGCATTCCACTTTGGGACCATATTGAACCTAAATGGCAAGCCTATGGCCTTTGGAAATCTTGCATTTTTCGATTTTTCATAGTTTGGTTGTGATTTGATACATTCGACTTTGGGACCATTTTCAACCTAAATGGCAAGCCTAGAGCCTTTGGAAATCTTGCATTTTTCGATTTTGCATAGATTGATCGCGTTTTGATGCATTCGACTTCGCTGCTATTTTCAGCCTAAATGGCAAGCCTTATAGCTTTTGGAAATGTTGCGTTTCACGATTGTTTATATTTTGATCGATTTTTTTATGCGCTCGACTTTGGCACCATATTCAGCCCCCATAGCAAGCACATGGCCTTTGGGTATCTCGTATTTTTTAATTTTTCAGTGTTTGGTCGTATTCTGACGAATTCTATTTTGGGACCATTTTCAACCTTAACGGCAAGCTATAGAAATTTTTGTTTAATTTTCAACGTTCTCTTAAAATTTGATGAAATGTATGGTGTGGGTGTATATTTAGCCAAAAAAGTAAAGCTCGGCTCCGCTAATCTAGTTTTTTCACTTCGGAATGTTTTGTGGAATTTGCATAAAATAGATTTTAGAGCCAGTGTTCACCAACCAGTAAGCCTATAGGCTCTCCTGTTTGGTCAAAAATTCTTCAATGATTCGTTTTATCGAATTCTAAGGATGCCTGAAAATGGAGAAATATAAGGTTAATAGAGACTATAGCTTTCATCATCAATGAGTGAGTGAGTGAGTGAGTGAGTGAGTGAGTGAGTGAGTGAGTGAGTGAGTGAGTGAGTGAGTGAGTGAGTGAGTGAGTGAGTGAGTGAGTGAGTGAGTGAGAGAAATAACTTTATTTAAGATCCGGCGAATGGAAGGCCCGGGCCTGGGGCCGCCTAGATGGCCGCTTGGAGCTGTTGCTCCCGCGCTGCCTCCACGGCTCGCTGGACGGCCCAACGTTGTTCCGTCAGTTCTGAACTGAGCAGCGCGGTCGACCACCGCGCCCGTAGATCCTCCGGGGAGACTGCCATGCGATCTTGATATTTTGGACATCCCCACAACATGTGTTGTAGGGTGGCTCTAGCCGACTTGCATAGCTTGCATGTGTCGCTCGTGTATATCTCAGGGTAAAAAGTCTTTAATTGCACGGGATTCGCATAGGTTTCTGTCTGTAATCGCCGCCAAGCAACGGACTCAGCTGACACGAATATTTTTCTGAAGTGCTATACCTACCTAGGCTTGGACAAAGAACCCTAGCATTATTTTATGATTATGGTATGCAACAATGTTCAAACCAACTTGTAAGCGTGGTTCGCATCGCCGTTGCAATAGCCCAGCGGCTAAGGTGTTACGCTCGTAACCAAAAGGTTGGCGGTTCGAATCCAGGTGCGGGCATCGCAACCAGATACGTAAGGCAATTACCCTCGGAATTCTTGATAGATGCGATGGCGGAAAGAGGGTGTGTACCTGGAATGAAGGACCCTGCCTCTTGGATCTCGTCTCCCTGCGCTTTATTTCATTCATTCGATTTCTTTTTAAGTTTCGTCGCAAATTATTCTGCAACCTATATCTTGCCCGTTGTTCACTAGTACCCTCACCGAATTGGTGGCGAAGCGCTTGGGCGTCAGCTTCCAATACGGGAGGTGCCGGGTTCGATCCCCAGTGCCGGCCGCCCACCCAGCGGTTTCAAATGGGTACAACCGGGCTTCGTAGTGGTGTTACAATGCCGCTGTGGTGCGGAGCTTAAGACGCTTGGAGGATTCCCAACCCAGGGTAGCTTCCCGTGCAGCGAACCGGGGGTCCTTCTTTTTTACGAAATTTCTGTTCGAAAAAAATGACCACCATAATTTTTTATGCCTGGCCGTGCTTTCTTCTGCGTTTAAGCGTCGGTCTGTACCTTATTGTAGCGCATGCTTACAAATCCAATGGTGGCCGTGGAAATGCGAGCCCCCATACATGAATGATGTCTTCATGCTATGCTCAGCATTACCGGCAATGCGATGCGAACCACCAGTTTTTGATCCGCGAATGGGGTTTTAGCCACGGTAACCGCATCACTGCGTCAAACCGCTCCGTTTCATTTTTTTTTTTTTTGGCGATGCCGTCAGCAGGATTCGAACCAACGCCCCTCCGCTTGTGAACCGAACGCTTTACCGTCTCGGCTACAACAACGGCACAGGAATCGGTGCTTAGACGTTGCACCGCACATGATCGTACTGGAGCGCAAAGTCATGCGTGTACGTCAACCAACGCGCATGTCCAACGCTCCCACCGCTTATCGCTAGCCTCCTTATATACTCGGCTGCGTTGCTGAATAAACGCTTTTTGTTCCTTGCTACTCGTCTGGCTTACATGGTGTCAAAAGTGGGCACGGCAGTGAGCCTCTGCCGTGCAGCAAACCTTTCCATGCGACCACAGCTTTAAAGGGCTACTAAACCACCAACAGACGCTCGCCTGCTCCTCTGCGTGCCTTTGCTCTGTCGACAACAGCCGCCGTGACGTCCCCTGTATGATTAGGTGACGTCGCGAGCAAGAGACGCTGTCAGTGGCCAAACAAGAGCCTGTTTTCTGCTAGCAGATGCGCGCGCTTCTTGTGTTTCCACCTCGGATGCCAAGGAAGGGCACTCGGAGAGGTGGATAGACGAGCCGATGAACGCAGCCTAGCGAAGGAAAGAGCGAAACCAGAAAGCGCGTGCAACTCCGCCAGCGTTCGCTGTAGTTTCGTGCACAACTGCGACGCCACAACTAAATTTCGACCTCTGGGTGGTTTAGGGGACCTTTAACGGAGGCAATACGGGACGAGCGTCCCTCATGCCCAAGTCCGAGACAACGGCCGAATCGTCAAGAACTGCAGACACAACGATGAGTTCGACACTCCTACCTGTCCCCAAGCCTCTCGACACCACTGGCGACGTTTACCATAACTGGAACATCTGGAAAGGTGAGTTCGAACTTTTCGCAATAGCAACAAAGCTGAAGCTACAGCCGCAGGATGTTCAGGCCGCTACATTTTTAATGACAAGTGGCGAAGAGGCAAGGCATGTTTTTCGAACCTTTAAGTTTGAGAACGAGGAGCAGAAGAATGACCTGAAAGCCTTAACTCAGAAGTTCGAAGACCAGTACAAACCAGTTACAAACCTCGCCTTCAACGAGTTTCGATTTGGTTCCAGGAACCAGCGGGAAGGGCAGCCATTTAACGTTTGGCTCACAGAGATCAGGATTGTAGCAGCTCAGTGCGAATTTGGAGAGCTTGAAGAAGACTTCTACGCAGCAGGATAATCCTTGGGATACGAGACAAAGAACTTCAGCATAGACTTATCTCTGAAAATCCCTCCTATGCCAAAACAGTTGACATTTGTCGTGCTAAAGAACAGAGCAAAGAACAGGTCGCTGAAATCCGAGGCAGCACTTTTGAATTCGAAAGAAGCATTGACGTGGTAGAAGAAAGAAACGCCCCCTGCCCAAAATGCGGGTTTCAACACCACAAAGCTGCAAAATGTCCGGCGATAGGGAAATATTGCAAGAAATGTAATGGCCGAACCAACTTTGCAAGTGTGTGCCGCACGCGAAGCCTGAAAACGCGGCCAGAAGGACGACGCATACGACAAGTAGATATGGCCGACGACGAAGAATACTTCCTGCAAACGTTGGAAGTTTTCGCGTTCGAGAGCGACGAGCACTGGGTGGCGACGTTAAATGTGGCCGTTGTCATGATGAGGTGCAAAATAGACACAGGAGCGAACTGTTGCGTCATGCCTGAAACGGTCTATCGAAAGTTATCGGTGGCTCCAGCACAAAAGAGTTCCGCTACCTTGCGTACTTTTTTCGGCCACACGGGAAACGCAGTCGGAAAGATAAACTTTGTTGTCTCTAATGGAACACAGAGGACCGAGGTTACGTTTTTTTGTTGTCGTTCAAGAGGTGTCAGTTACATTAAGCGGTCACGTCGCTGAGAGACTGGGCCTAATACAACGCATAGATACAGTCAACGCCGAAACGTCTGACGTCTTGCTATCTGGCTTTGATGACATTTTCCAGGGCCTAGGACAACTTGAAGGCATCACCTATCGCCTGCAGCTAAATCCTGATGTACGACCGACCATTAAACCAGCAAGGAGAATTGCTGTCGCCCTTCAAGAACCAGTGAAAGCAAAGCTAGACGCGATGGAACGCGACGGCGTCATCGCAAAGGTGAAACAGCCATGCTCATGGTCCAGCCATATCGTCGTAGTACTAAAGAATGGTAAGGTACGCATATGTTTGGACCCTTCAGATTTAAACAAGGCGATTTTGCGAGAGCATTACCATATGCCAACATTGGAAGACGTACTGCCGCGGCTGCAAGGAGCCCAATATTTTTCCACCCTCGATGCTGCGTCAGGATTTTGGCAAATAACCCTTGACGAACAAAGTTCGCGTGTTTGCACCATGAGCACACCATTCGGAAGGTACAGGTTTTTGCGCATGCCGTTCGGCATCACATCGGCACCAGAGGTTTTTCAACGCGCCATGAATGAAGTGGTTGGAAGTTTGGCTGGCGTAGCGGTCGTGATGGACGATGTATTAGTCTGGGGAAATACAAGGCAGGAGCGTGGCAGAAACCTCACCGCCTTGCTTGAACGCTGCAGAGAATGCAATCTAAAGCTCAATAGAAAAAAGTGCCAATTTCTGCAGTCCAGCGTGCGTTACATGGGCCATCTCCTCACTGCAGGTGGTCTGTCACTGGACCCAGACAGAGTTTTTTATTTTTTATTTAGAAATACTGCAGGCCAATACTTTGGCCCAAGCAGGAGGGGCATTACAGAAAGAGAAAAACAAACAAGCAAAAAAGAAAACGAAAATACAACATGCGTAAACAATGCCATATGAAATGTACATAGTGCGTAAAAGAAACAGCAATCTCACCTCGACATCACTAACATTCACAAGAAAAATGGTTTGTCAAGGCAGCCATGAAATCGTTCGATTGAAATACATGAATAGGAAGAGAATTCCACTCGCTCACCGTTCGAGGAAAGAAACCGTACTTGTGGGCGTTTGTTCGCGCGAAAATCGGCGCAAGCAAATGTTCGTGAGTGTGTCTTGTTTTTCTCGTAGTAGGCCTACATACCGAAGAGGGCAAAACCATATTATTTTTCGCAGCAAGTGTATTGTGTAGTAGTACCAGACGATTAATTTTTCTGCGTGTTTGTAGTGTCTGTATACTGTTTTGTGACATTAATGAGGATGGGGAGTCTTTCCTGGCATATTTTCCGTATATAAACCTCACAGCTTTTCTCTGGACTCGCTCAAGTTTCAAAATGTCATTTTTAGTATGTGGGTCCCAGATTTCAGCAGCATATTCTAATTTTGATCTTACGATTGCATTATAAGCTAACATTTTAGTTCTTATAGGCGCGTGTTTAAGCTTCCTCTTTACGAACCACAGCTTCTTTAAGGCGGTTGAGCAGATATCTGAAATATGTGTTTTCCATGTTAGTTTATTGGTAAGAGTAACGCCAAGATACTTATATATTTCGACTTCGGCTACAGTTCTGTTTTCAAGCTGATAATGAAATTCACTGGGAGACTTTTTTCTTGTTACGCGCAAAAGTACGGTTTTCTCCGCATTTAGCTGCATTCCCCAATTCAAGCACCACTCAGAAATTGCTACAAGACATCTCTGCAACTCTTCATGATCATCATGTGACACTATTTCCTTATATATAACACTATCATCCGCATATAACCGAATGGACACATTTGCAGGGATAACATCTATTATATCATTAACATAAATTAAAAACAATAATGGCCCTAGCACACTGCCCTGAGGAACTCCTGAGGAGACCGGCCGGGCACCAGAGCTGCAATTTTGGACATCAACAAACTGCTCTCTGTCCGCCAGGTAAGCACAAATCCACCGTATAATATCCATGGGTAGTCCGATTTTTTCCAGTTTATATAATAACTTTCCGTGTGGGACCCTATCGAATGCTTTGCTGAAGTCCAGAAACAGCACATCTAGTTGCCCGGATAAATCAAGTACTTGGGAAAAGTCATGCACGGTTGTCACTAATTGAGTCACTGTAGAGAGTCCTTTTCTAAATCCGTGCTGAAAAGGTGTCAGTATATTGTGATCTTTCAAGAACTCGTGTATGAAACCAGCGACAATATGTTCCAAAAGCTTGCAACTTGTGCTGGTAATAGATACAGGCCGGTAGTTTGAAACTATTTCACGGTCTCCCTTCTTGTGTACCGGCACAACACGAGCTATGCGCCAGTCTGCCGGTATTTCTCCCGAGTTTAAAGATAACTGAAAGAAACTAGAAATAAATTCGGATATTTGATTAGAATATCGCCTTAAGAAAGCATTGGGGATGTTATCGGGGCCAGCAGATTTTTTCATATTTATATTTAGGAGCAGTGCCAGGACACCCTCACGCGTGACTAAAATGTCGTTTACCGTAGGGCTGCATGTGCTTGAAAACTCACCCTGACCTTGTTCCGCAAACACACTTTGAAAATAGGCATTGAAGTGCTCTGCAATGCTGTGAGCATCCTTTATTTCAGTTCCATTGACTTTAATGCTCTCTATCTGCTGTTTTCTTTGGCTTAGGTGTAACCAAAATTTTTTAGGATCACTAGAAAGAAATTCTTCAATATTCGTGCTATAGAACCTATCTCTGGCCAGTTTTACCTTTATCAATAATTCTTGTTTCAGATGCGCAAACTGAGTGGTCGTCGATTTGCTCCTCTTTCTCAGTCTTTTAACTTTACGCTTGGCTTGGATAATTTCTCGATTTATCCAAGGATTTATCCGTTGTTGTCTAATAGATTTTAACGGAACAAAGTGTTCAGTGCAGTACTTTACGACATCCTTAAATCTTTGCCACGAAAGTTCAACATTGTTATCAATTATTTCAAGATGCGTAACTAGGTAATCGGTGACCGCTAAATCATCAGCCTTTGCAAAGTCTCTAATTTTTCTTACAGTCCTATAATTTTGTTGCGTTGCAGCTGAAACCTCCCAGCAAAAATATATAAGCTTGTGGTCAGATATACCAGGCTCAACCATTGCTGTTCCGCCAGAAAATATTTCGCTCAGGAACAGAAGGTCCAGAACGTTATTTCCCCGAGTATTATTATTAATAACCTGCTGAAGACTAAGGTTGAGCATTATGTCTATCGCCAAGTCACCAGAAACCATCGAACCATAATTTAGGCGATTCCAATTTAAACAGGGCAAATTAAAATCACCTGTTATTACCAAGTTTTTTCCTTTCAATGTTAGTAGATGATCGTATAATTTATGCATATATGAGTCATCGGCACCTGGAGCCCGATATACAGAACACAAGAAAAACGACAGTCCCCAGAGAGACACCTTCAGAAACAAACTTTCGTGCCCGCGGATTTGATCCACGACTGTTACGTGAACATCGGTTTTGACAACTACTGCAATACCGCCTCCGCGAGAACCCCTATCTTTCCGATACAGGTGATAGTTTGGTGGAACGATTTCACCATCGCTAATGGCTTCATGTAACCAAGTTTCCGAAATGACGCAAACATGGGGATCATATAACAAAAGCAAATCTTCTAACTTATCTGCTTTATTTACAATACTTCTTGCATTGAATGACAAAATCCGGAGCTGGTGTGCCTTTAAGCGCTAGCTTCCGGTCGCTGAGTGCATCGTCTCAGTATGCTTTTTGCGGCGCCGTGAGTTGTCATCTGCAGAAGAGTTTTTGCGCGAGTTCGTGGTGTCATCCCAATAAAAATACTGATCATCAATCCGGAGCTTGTCGTGTATCAGCTGGACCCTTTTTCCGCTATCTTTATCTGCCTTCGCACTATTCCAAAGCAATTTCCGTTTCCGCCTTGTATCTGCGCAGTAGTCTTCCTGGATAGAAATGGCTGTCCCTTTTAATTTTCGTGCATTCTGCATGACTGTGTTTTTTTCAGCGTAGTCCTGAAAATAAACAATAATCGGCCTCGGCTTGCCACCTGAACTCTTTCCTAACCTGTGTATTCTAGCCACTGAAGTGCAGTTCACGCCCATTTTTTCAGAAAACAGTTTGTTTATAACTTGGTCGCGTAACAACAACACAGTTTCATTGGGAATATCTGCAATGCCAAAAATTATCAGATTTGACCGCCTACTGCGATCTTCAAGATCGATCAACTTGGCTTGCTGCAATTTAACTGTATCTTCCATTTTGCGTACACTTGCGATCAAGCCTGCAGCTGCGCTTGTTTTCACGTGTTCTTCCAAATGAGTCAAACGCTTCTCAAAACTATCGACAGCTTTTTCCGTAGTCCTAAGGCGCGTTTCCAAGGCCGCTATATCATTTCTTATTGCCTGTTGTCCATCCATTAATGATTTAAACATCTCTTCAACAGTTGGCCCAGGGTTTTCTTCTACGTCACCACACATAATCAATTTGCAAGCACAAAAACAATCATAAGCTATACTTATAAAAACTTTGGGGCACGGCAAAACCACTAAAAATCGATCATCACTACGCATCGAACAGTTATGACCAACCTGCACGAAGAAAAAGCACCGCATGGTGAATGACCTGCGCCAAGCGCTTTCGCCATGCCCACTGAAGATCCTCGGGTGTGGTAGAGTCTTTATAGGGACAGAGGCTGATGACGTCACGAATCCATGGCTTAAACCAAGGGGCGTCACGAATCCATGGCTTGGATAAGGGGGCAGGTCAGTGAAGACGCTGTGCATCGAAGCTTCATCGCAGGTATCGCATGACGTTGAAACCGGCGTTTGCAAGGCCGCAGGCGAAGCCGCATGCGCTGTTAGCAACAGAGCCTGCACGAAGAAAAAGCACCGCATGGTGAATGACCTGCGCCAAGCGCTTTCGCCATGCCCACTGAAGATCCTCGGGTGTGGTAGAGTCTTTATAGGGACAGAGGCTGATGACGTCACGAATCCATGGCTTAAACCAAGGGGCGTCACGAATCCATGGCTTGGATAAGGGGGCAGGTCAGTGAAGACGCTGTGCATCGAAGCTTCATCGCAGGTATCGCATGACGTTGAAACCGGCGTTTGCAAGGCCGCAGGCGAAGCCGCATGCGCTGTTAGCAACAGAGCCTGCACGAAGAAAAAGCACCGCATGGTGAATGACCTGCGCCAAGCGCTTTCGCCGTGCCCAGTTCAAGACATCATGCAAGTACCTGCACCAAAAAAACCGTAAGGAGCTTCAAGTATTCCTTGGAATGATCAACTTTGTTTTTCGTTTCATCCCAAACCTGTCTGTTGCATCCGCACCTATTCGGGAGCTGCTTAAGAAGGACGTCGCTTGGACGTGGACAGAAGTGCAGGAAAACAGTTTCCAAAGGTTGCGAGATAGTCTTTCTTCGTAATAAGCGCAAAACTACACACAGGGACAACAAGAAAGAAAGACACTACACAAGCGCTTGACTGCAACTATGCGTTTATTCCGAAGCGCGACATATAAAAAGGAAAGAAAGACAAAAAAAAACAAAAAAAAACAAAAAGCCCACGTGTCATATCGGTTATTACTCATCCATTATTGCACAACACACCATCCAAAAAACGAAGTTCCTTCTGCGTAAGCGCGATAGACGGTGCACTGACCCAATCAATATCATCCCGTCTCATTTCTGCAGCTTCAACTATTAATCTCGTTAACATATCTCTGTTGCGATACAAAATGCAGGTGTTATCAAAGTATGGCACACAGCCACAATCCTTGCAGTGGATAGCCAGGTGTCCATCCACGCCTTTCTGCACCTTATTATCATGTTCTTTTACTCGCTCATTGATACATCTTTCAGTTTGTGCTACGTATGCGCGGCCACACGACGTGGGTATCCTATACACAACAGTCTGAGCACTGAACATAGTCATTGTGATGGTTAATTTTACAACACTTTTTTTCTTTCTGAACAGGGCAAGTTTCACTACACAGTTTAGACAGCTTCTCTGGTGCAGACATAACCACTCTTACGCCAGCCTTATTTCCAATCTTCTTAAGATTATGTGCTACGCCGTGGATATAAGGAATAACAGCACACTTTTGCTGTTGCACGGATATATCATCACTTGGTCGATTTTGATTCTTGAGGTCCCGATGAGTGATTCGGCGACAGCCGCAACGAGTCTAAGTGGGTAACCTGCCGCCTGCAACCGTGCAACCTGTTGCTCAAAGCTTTTCTGCATTAGGTGTAGGCAAGATTTCTTCAAAGAACTAAGAAGGCACATACGTGTCACAGACCTCTTCACTGCTTTTGTGTGTGCAGAGGAGAAAGGCAACAAAGGTTTCCCGCTCCTGGGCTCATAAAACCAACAGACATGGTTATCCAAAAACCGTAATGTCAGGTCAAGAAACTTAAGTGCGTTAGAATTTGGCATTTCGTGTGTTAGCCTTAGGGGCCGACAAGCTGTTTCAAATTCTCTAAAGACAAAATCAGCGCAACCTGGAAACACATTGTAATCACATTTCAAAAGAACCAAATAATCATCCACAAACCTGAAGATTTTCAAAACATTAGTTCCTAAAAACTTGTCATCAAGTATACGATCTAAGTGGGCCATAAAAATTTCACTAAGTACAGGCGCAATAGCAGACCCAATGCAAATTCCCTACTTCTGAATGTAAATATTGTCATTCCAATTAACAAACGTAGATGTTAAGTAAAAAGCTAATAAGTCCAAAAAACCTCGAAGAGACATTCCACAAGCATTTTGAAAAGACACAGCACCATGTTCAAGAATACACTTCTCAACAAACTCCAGAAGCAAATCGTGGGGTAGAGAATAGTATAAATCTAGTATAAATAGTTGCAGTCAAGCGCTTGTGAAGTGTCTTTCTTTCATGTTGTCCCTGTGTGTAGTTTTGCGCTTATTACGAAGATGGATCTATACCAACTAGCCCGTTACACTTGTTTATTGAGATAATCTTGCGACAGCGCCAGTCCTAGCCTATTTTGACCAGTCCAAAGCAGTCAAATTGTCCGTTGACGCGAGCCAGTATGACGTCGGCGCAGTCCTCTTACAAGATGACCACCCCATAGCCTATTCTTCCCGCTCCTTAACCACTGCGCAGCAGAAATATGCGCAAATTGAAAAAGAAACCCTAGCCATTGTTCATGGCTGTATTAAATTCAAGGACTACATAATTGGGCAACCAGTAGTCACAGTAAAATCAGACCATCGGCCACTTGAATCAATTTTAAAGAAACCACTTTGTGATTGCCCTCTTCGTCTTCAGCGCATGCGCCTCGTTCTTCAAAGGTTCCCTATCACCGTGATATACAAACCGGGCAAGGAACTGTGTTTGGTCGATGTACTTTCGCCTTTTCCTTGCAAAACAGAGCTGGTGGATGAAACGGAACAATTTCAAGTCAATGCTGTTTCTTCGTTACCTCTTTCAGATCAGCAGCTGCTCAGCATGAAAGCAGAGACCGAAAAGGACACCCTCATGACCGAGCTCTGCCGTTACTCAAGTACCGAGTGGCCCCAAAGCAAGCAGCAGCTGCCGGAGGCCTTAAAGCCATTTTGGTGTTTCCGCAACGAGCTCCAGGTCGAGGATGGGTTGCTTCTCAGAAACAAGCTTGTCATTCCGCCAGCGAAACGCAGAGAAGTTCTCGGCCTGCTCCATGCTGCACATTGTGGCGAAGATAAAATGAAGGCAAGAGCACGACAGGTAATGTACTGGCCAAGCATGAATGCTCACATTTCAGATGTAGCAAAGTCATGTGCTATTTGCGACAAGTACAAAAAAAGAAATGCAAGGCTGCCCATGCTCAGCCACGAGCTACCAACTCTGCCATAGCAAGTCGTCGTGGTGGATCTTTTTCACCACGAAGGCAATGAATACCTGATAGTGGTAGATTCTTACTCGTTTTTCTTTGAAGTTCGCAAGCTTAATCGTGCCACCGCTGCTGCTGTAATCAATGCAAGTGCAGAAATCTTTGCGACGCATGGCATTCCAGCGAAGCTGATCAGTGACAACGGCCCGCCTTTCAACAGTGCAGCCTTCCACGCTTTCGCAAGTAAATTTAACATCAACCACGTCACTTCTAGCCCGTACTACCCGCGCGGCAACGGCTTAGCAGAACGCGCTGTTCAGGAAGCTAAGCACCTGTTAAACAAATGCCCGTTTTCCACCCTTGAATATTACAGTGCGTTGCTGGAATGGCGGAACACTCCGAGGGACGAATGGCTACAATCGCCAGCTCAAAGGCTCATGGGACGTCACACCAGAAGCCAACTCCCGGTCCTCAACTGTCACTTGGAACCGAAGACGGTCCCCACAGAAACCGTTCGTCAGCGACTGCAAGAAATACGACATAAACAGCGTTTCTACTACAACCGTACGACGCGGAGTCAGCCAGACCTTCATAGCGGAAACAGAGTGTCCGTATATGACACACACAGCAGAAGGTGGGCCCCAGCCATAGTGGTTGGTCCTGCCTGGCCAATTCGATCGTACATGGTGGCTACAGACAATGGGCAGCAGCTACACCGCACAAGAGAACATCTTAGGGCCACTGAAGTCGCGGCGCCTGCCCGTGAGTCCCCTGCAGAAACCCAAGCAGCCCCAACAGACGCAACTCAAGGCCTTCGAAGAAGTGAACGCACACGCCGACAGCCGCAACGTCACCCACTACCCGAATATAACAAATAGCAAAGCTATTCATGTTTGCAAACAAAAATGTACTGTAACACTTGCTTATTTTTTTTTCCCCCAAAGAAGGGAAGATGTACTGGAGGGCAAACTCGTGCTTGTACGTCAGCCAACGCGCATGTCCAACGCTCCCACCGCTTATCGCTAGCCTCCTTATATACTCGGCTGCGTTGCTGAATAAACGCTTTTTGTTCCTTGCTACTCGTCTGGCTTACAATTATTGCATGCACACATGTAGCGCATGCTCGAGGTGTAGTAGCGCATACGTCAAAATGAAATGCGGTGCTTGCCTGTCCATCCTTGGGCAAATGTACAGCTTCACAGGCAAGTTCTGGTGTCTTTTGTGAACAGAAATGTAACGCTCTAGCCTCCAGCAATTTTCATTTCTACGTTTTTAAACGTTTTGTCGAATTCTTACGGAACACATCTTATGGGAGTTTTTAGCCTAAAAGGTCAGCCTAAAGCGTTTGGAAATCTCGAATTTCTGGACTTTTGAAAGCTTTATCGTATTTTGAAGAAATCGAGTTTAAAGTAGAATTATCTCGGAGTTGTCTAATTGGTTCATAGCGAAGAAATTCTGCAGTGTGAACAAAGAAGGGCCAGATCAGATTCATCAGACACATGAGAACAGGACGAGCGCTGGCTACAACTGAACTGCACATATAGTTTCAAAGGGTTGACGCTTGTGCAGGTTGGTGTGGATCCATTGCAAAGGGTTAACAGCGCATAGAAGGTTTGGAAAGGAACGGGACCAAGAGAGACAAAGAGCGCCGTTTGCCTTTCTTTGTCCCGTCCCTTTTCGAATCTATACATGCGCTGTTAACATTTTGCAATGGTTGCTCTACCGATCATTTGATCACAAAATGCGAGGTATACATGTTGCAGGTGCCACGCCCTCCCTGGCTGTCTTGATAGCACCACGTGATGCGTATTAGAGATGCGCGTGGCCCATCGTGTTTCTTAAAATGTGACCGACTTTGCGCATTCAGGTTGGAGGATAGAATCGGTCCAACGAGAACCACACGCTGCCTGGAGCTGCTGTTCGCCTGCGTCTATCTTCCTAGCTGCCCTGCCGCACCTTCGGTCGTCGCGAGCAGACGTGTGAGCGTTAAATAAATTGTTGTGCGTTGTTATGTGAATACTACTTGTGCCTCGGTTTAACTACGGACGGGATGCACCAAGTTCAATACTTACAATGTTTGCCGTGACAGGGATGGCGTACTAAAGCGACTAATTCCTTCGAGTTTAAGGAAGTATGCCTCAATGATTATGCGTAAGAGCTTATCATGCGCCCGCTGAAGTCGCGCCGTGGTATGGAAAAACGCAGTGAATTGCCACAGTTTACAATGAAAAAGAATCGCACGCAAGATTGGTTCATAACGCCCAGTTTGTTTGTGTTCACGGGCAAGCTGCTATTTTCCAAAACACCAAGTTTCGTATCGGCCGCGGCATGATAACTTTGAGAGCGAAATTCTTGAAGGTCAATTAATTAACCTTTATCAAAGCACTGTCCGTATGCTGTGGCTATCACAATTAGGGAACAAAGTCGGTTGCTTTAAATGTTTCATCTGAGTTTTGGATGATGTGCGCACACATGTATGCGTCATATTTTCAAAAAAAAAAGACAAAGAAGGTGTTCAATTAGATTAGCACTCGTACCGTTTTTAATTGTCTCTTCTCGTCCCTGTTTGCTGGTTCTGCAGAAGTTCTCTGCCTAGTTCTGTCTATTTTTGGACTAAATAGTAACCATATAGCCTTTGGAAATGTTGTATTTTATGATTTTTCACAGTTTGGTGAAAAAGATCCTGGTGAAAAAGATCTTGGGATCATATTAGACATGAGTGGCAAGCCTACTGGGTTTAGAAATATTGTACTTTTTGATTTTTGATAGTTTGGTCGTATTCTGATGCAATATATTTTGGGACAATTTTCAACCTTAAAGGCAAGCCTATAGCCTTTAGAAATGATGTGTTTTGCGGTTTTTCGTAGTTGGGTCGTGTTTTGATGCATAAGATTTTGGGACCATATTTAATCTAAACGACAAGCCTATAGCATATAGATATCTTTTATTTTTCGATTTTGCATTTACTGATCACGTTTTGATGCATTCAACTTTGGTGCTATTTTCAGCTTAAATGGTAAGCTTCTTTGGAAACGTTGCATTTCTCATTTTTTGTACTTTGATTGATTTTTTACGCGTCCAACTTTGGGATCATATTCAGCCCAAACAGCAAGCCCATGGCCTTTGGATATCTCGTATTTTTCATTTTTTCATTGTTTGGTCGTATTCTGGCAAATTCGATTTTGGGACACTTTTCAACGTTAACGGCAAGCTATGGAAGTTTTTGCTTACTTTTCGACGTTCTCTTAAAACTTAATGAAATGTATGGTGTGGGTGTATATTTGGCCAAAAAATTAAAGCTATAGGTTCAGGTAATCTAGAGTTTTTTCACTTATGAATGTTTTGTGGAATTTGCATAAAATAGATTTGAGGCCAATGTTCACCAACCAGTAAGTCTATAGCCTCTCCTGTTTGGTCAAAAATTCTTCAATGATTCGTTTTATCGAATTGTAAAGATGCTTAGAAATGAAGAAATAGAAAGTTGATAGAGACTACAGCCTTCATCATCAATGACACGAATATTTTTCTCAAGTACTATACCTATCGAGGCTCGGACAAAAAACCCAAGCATTAATTTTTATGATTATGGTGTGCAACAATGTGCAAACCAACTTCTAAGCGTGGTTCGTATCGCCGTTCTAGTAGCCCAGTGGCTACGGTGTTACGCTCGTAAACAAAACGGCGGTGGTTCGAATCCCGGTGCGGGCATCGCAAGCAAAAACGCAAGGCAATAACCCTCGGAATCCTTGATGGATGGGATTGCTGTAAGAGGGCGTGTTACTGTAATGAAGGACCCTCCCACCTAAATCTAGTGATGTTGACCTTTATTTCATTCATTCGATTCTTTTTAAGTTTCGGCGCAAATTATCGTGCAACCTATATATTGCTCGTTGTTCACTAGTGCCCTCACCGAATTGGTGGCGGAACGCTTGGGCGTCTGCTTCCAGTACGGGAGGTGCCGGGTTCGATCCCCAGTGCCGGCCGCCCACCCAGCGGTTGCAAATGGGTACAGCCGGGCTTCGTAGTGGTCTTACAGTGCCACTGTGGTGCGGAGCTTAAGACGCCTGGAGGATCCCCAACCCGCTGCACGGGCTCAAGGGTAGCTGCCCGTGCACGAACCGGGGGTCCTTCTTTTTTTATGAAATATTCAGTTCGAAAAAAAAAACGAAAAAATCACCCACCGTAATTTTTATGGCCTCGCCGTCCTTTCTTCTGCGTTGAAGGGTCGGTCAGGACCTTATTGCAGAGTACGCTTACAATTCCAATGGTGGCCGTGGCAATGCGAGCACCTACACGTGAATGATGTCAGCATGCTATGCTCAGCATTTGCTGCAGTGCGATGCGAACTACCAGTTTCTGATCTGCATGGTGGGTTTCGGCCACGGTAACCGCATCATTGCGTCATACTGCTCCTTTTCGTTAGCGATGCCGTCAGCGGGATTCGAACCAGCGACCCTTCGCTTGTGAACCGAACGCTCTACCGTCTCGGCTACAACAACGGCACAGGAAACGGTGCTTAGAAGTTGCACTGCACATTATCGCATGCACACATGTAGCGCACTCACGTCGCTCAAGGTGTAGTAGCGCATACGTCAAAATGAAATACTGTGCTTGCCTGTCCATCCTTGGGCAAACGCACAGCTTCACATGTAAGCTCTGGTGTCATTTGTGAAAAGAAATGTAACGCTGTAGCCTGCAGCAATTTTCATTTGTAGGTTTTTAAAGGTTTCGTCGAATTCGGATGGAACAGATCTTGTGGGCGTTTTTAACCTAAAGGGTAAGCCTAAAGCGTTTGGAAATATCGACTTTCTGGATTTTCGAAAGTTTTATCGTATTTTGAAGAAATCGAGTTTAAAGTAGAATTATCTCGGAGTTGTCTAGTTGGTTCATAGCCAAGAAATTCTGCAGTGTGAACAAAGAAGGACCAGATCAGACACATGAGAACAGGACGGGCGCTGGCTACAACTGAACTGCATGGTTTGAAAGGGCTGACGCCTGTGCAGGTTGGTGTGGATCCATTGCAAAGGGTTAACAGCGCATAGAAGGTTTGGTAAGGAACGGGACCAAGAGAAACACAGAGCGCTGTTTGCCTTTCTTTGTCCCATCCCTTTTCGAATCTATACATGCGCTGTTAATATTTTGCAATGGTTGCTACTGAACGTTCGATCACAAAATGCGAGGTGTACATGTTGCAGGTGCCACGCCCTCCCTGGCTGTCTTGATAGCAGCACGTGATGTGCATTAGCGATGCGCGTGGCCCATTCTGCTTCTTAAAATGTGACCGACTTCGCGCATCCAAGATAGAGGATAGAATCGGTCCAACGAGAACCACACGCTGCCTGGATCTGCTGTTCGCCTGCGTCTATCTTTCTGGCTGCCCTGCCTTGCGCGCCTTCGGTCGTCATCGTGCTGACGTGTGAGCGTTAAATAAATTGTTGTCCGTTGTTATGTGAATACTACTTGTGCCTCGGTTTAACTACGGACGGGATGCACCAAGTTCAATATCTACAATGTGTGCCGTGACAGTGATGGCCTACTAAAACGACTAATTCCTTCGAGTTTCAGGAAGTATGCCTCAATGACTACGCGTAGAGGTTATCATGCGCCCGCTGACGTTGCGCCGTGGTACGTAAAAGCGCAGTGAATTGCCACTGCTTACAATGAAAAAGGATCGCATGCAAGATTAGTTGGTAACACCTAGTTTGTGTTACGGGCACGCTGCTAAATTCCAAAACGCCACGTTTTCGTACCGGTCGTGGCATGATAACTTTGAGCGCGAAATTCATGAACGTCACTGAATTAACCTTTATCAAAGTACTGTCAGTTCACCGTGGCTATCACAATTGAAGAACGAAGTTGGTTGTTTTAAACGTTTCATCTGATCTTTGGATGATGTGCGCACACATATATACCTCATATTTTCAAAAAAAAGACAAACAAAGTATTCAGCAACGTTAGCACTCGTACCGTTTTGAATTGTCTCTTCTCGTTCTTGTTTGTTGGTGCTGAAGAAGTTCTCTGCCTAGTTCTGTCTAATTTCGGACTAAATAGCAACCATATAGCCTTTGGAAATGTTGTATATTTCGATTTTTCACGGTTTGGTCAAATCCTGGTGAAACAGATTTTTGCACCATACTAGACCTAAGCGGAAAGTGTACAGAAATGAGAAATATTGTATTTTTCGATATTTGATAGTTTGGTCGTATTGTGATAAAATATATTTTGGGACCATTTTCAACCTAAAAGGCAAGCCTATGGCCTTTAGAAATGTTGTGTTTGGCGCTTTTTCGTAGTTAGGTCGTGTTTTGATGCATTCTACTTGGGGACCATATTTAACCTACACGGATACCTTGTATTTTTCGAGTTTGGATAGATTAATCGCGGTTTTTATGCATTCGGCATTGGTGCTATTTTCAGCCTAAATGGCAAGCCTTATAGCCTTTGGAAATGTCGCATTTCCCGATTTTTTATATTTTGATTAATTTTGAATGCGTTCAACTTAGGGACCATATTCAGCCCAAATAACAAGCCTATGACCTTTGGATATCTGGTATTTTAAAATTTTGCAGTGTTTGGTCGTATTTGACGAATTCGATTTTGGGACCATTTTTAACTTTAAGGGCAACCTATGGAAACGTTTGTTTAGTTTTCAATGTTCTCTTAATATTTGATCAAATGTATGATGTGGGTGTATATTTAGTCAAAAAAGTAAACCTATAGGCTCAGCTAATCTAGAGTTTTTTCACCTGGGAATGTTTTGTAGGAATTTACATAAAATGGATTTGAGGGCTAGTGTTCACCAACCAGTAAGCCTATAGGCTCTCCTGTTTGGTCAAAAATTGTTCAATGATTCGTTTTATCGAATTGTAAAGATGCCCAAAAATGTAGAAATAGATGGTTAATAGAGACCTTCATCATCAACGACACGAATATTTTTCTCAAGTGCTATACCTACCGAGGCTTAACAAAATACCCTAGCATTATTTTTACGATTATGATGTGCAACAATGTGCAAACCAACTTGTAAGCGTGGTTCGTATCGCCGTTCCAGTAGCCCAGTGGCTAAGGTGTTACGCTCGTAACCAAAAGGGTGGTGGTTCGAATCCCGGTGCGGGCATCGGAACCAAAAACGTAAGGCAATAACCCTCTGAATCCTTGATGGATGGGATTGCTGTAAGAGGGCGTGTTCCTGTAATGAAGGACCCTCCCACTTAAATCTAGTGATGTTGACCTTTATTTCATTCATTCGATTCTTTTTAAGTTTCGTCGCAAATTATCGTGCAACCTATATCTTGCTCGTTGTTCACTAGTGCCCTCACCGAATTGGTGGCGGAACGCTTGGGCGTCTGCTTCCAGTACGGGAGGTGCCGGGTTCGATCCCCAGTGCCGGCCGCCCACCCAGCGGTTGCAAATGGGTACAGCCGGGCTTCGTAGTGGTCTTACAGTGCCACTGTGGTGCGGAGCTTAAGACGCCTGGAGGATCCCCAACCCGCTGCGCGGGCTCAAGGGTAGCTGCCCGTGCACGAACCGGGGGTCCTTCTTTTTTATGAAATATTCAGTTCGAAAAAAAAGAAAGAAACGAAAAAGTCACCCACCATAATTTTTATGCCTGGCCGTCCTTTCTTCTGCGTTTAAGGGTCGGTCAGGAGCTTATTGCAGAGTACGCTTACAATTCCAACGGTGGCCTGTGGAAATGCGAGCTCCCATACATGATGATGTCTTCATGCTATGCTCAGCATTACCGGCAATGCAATGCGAGCCACCAGTTTTTGATCCGCGAATGGGGTTTTAGCCACGGTAACCGCATCACTGCGTCAAACCGCTCCGTTTTTTTTTTTTTTGGCGATGCCGTCAGCAGGATTCGAACCAACGCCCCCCCGCTTGTGAACCGAACGCTTTACCGTCTCGGCTACAACAACGGCACAGGAATCGGTGCTTAGAAGTTGCACCGCACATTATTGTACTGGAGCGCAAAGCCATGCTTGTACGTCAACCAACGCGCATGTGCAACGCTCCCACCGCTTATCGCTAGCCTCCTTATATACTCGGCTGCGTTGCTGATTAAATGCTTTTTGTTCCTTGCTACTCGTCTGGCTTACATGGTGTCAGAAGTGGGCACGGCAGTTAGCCTCTGCCGCGCAGCAAACCTTTCCATGCGACCACAGCTTTAAAGGGCTACTATACTCCGTTTCATACGTCAGGTGCAACGCTACGGAAGCTAGCAAGACTTGTTGCCGTAGATGCGTTCGCACTAAAAATAGTACAATGAATTTACCACCCGTAATGTGATTTCTTTTTCTTTCTTAGGCTGTCTAATAAAAGAAGGTGATTTGTGCCCAAGAAATAAACGAACCCCGTTATTTACACTGTTCTCGATAGTGTGTTCTGGAACGCTTAGCGTCTCTTTCTTTTTTTTCTTTTTTGTTTCATAGCCTCATTGGCACTGGCAGCACGCAGCCGGAACTTATCGCGGAGGCCAAGCACAAGAGGCGCGGATGTACACATTTTGCTGGCCGAACTTCTTGCATAGCTTCCACAGCGTTGCACCTGATGTATGAAACGGAGTATAAACCACCAACAGACGCTCGCCTGCTCCTCTCCGTGCCTTTGCTCTGTCGACAACAGCCGCTGTGACGTCACCTGTATGATTAGGTGACGTCGCGAGCAAGAGACGCTGTCAGTGGCCAAACAAGAGCCTGTTTTCTGCTAGGCAGATGCGCGCACTTCTTGTGTTTCCACCTCGGATGCTAAGGAAGGGCACTCGGAGAGGTGGATAGACGAGCCGACGAACGCAGCCTAGCGAAGGAAAGAGCGAAACCAGAAAGCGCGTGCAACTCCGCCAGCGTTCGCTGTAGTTTCGTGCACAACTGCGACGCCACAACTAAATTTCGACCTCTGGGTGGGTAGGGATCCTTTAACGGAGGCAATACGGGACGAGCGTCCCTCATGCCCAAGTCCGAGACAACGGCCGAATCGTCAAGAACTGCAGACACAACGATGAGTTCGACACTCCTACCGGGCCCCAAACCTCTCGACACCACTGGCGACGTTTACCATAACTGGAACATCTGGAAAAGTGAGTTCGAACTTTTCGCAATAGCAACAAAGCTGAAGCTACAGCCGCAGGATGTTCAGGCCGCTACATTTTTAATGACAAGTGGCGAAGAGGCAAGGCATGTTTTTCGAACCTTTAAGTTTGAGAACGAGGAGCAGAAGAATGACCTGAAAGCCTTAACTCAGAAGTTCGAAGACCACTACAAACCAGTTACAAACCTCGCCTTTAACCGAGTTTCGATTTGGTTCCAGGAACCAGCGGGAAGGCGAGCCATTTAACGTTTGGCTCACAGAGATCAGGATTGTAGCAGCTCAGTGCGAATTTGGAGAGCTTGAAGATAGACTTCTACGCAGCAGGATAACCCTTGGGATACGAGACAAAGAACTTCAGCACAGACTTATCTCTGAAAATCCCTCCTATGCAAAACAGTTGACATTTGTCGTGCTAAAGAACAGAGCAAAGAACAAGTCGCTGAAATCCGAGGCAGCACTTTTGAATTCGAAAGAAGCATTGACGTGGTAGAAGAAAGAAACGCCCCTTGCCCAAAATGCGGGTTTCAACACCACAAAGCTGCAAGATGTCCGGCGATAGGGAAATATTGCAAGAAATGTAATGGCCGAAACCACTTTGCAAGTGTGTGCCGCACGCGAAGCCTGAAAACGCGGCCAGAAGGACGACGCATACGACAAGTAGATATGGCCGACGGCGAAGTATACTTCCTGCAAACGTTGGAAGTTCACGCGGTCGAGAGCGACGAGCACTGGGTGGCGACGTTAAATACTGTTGCGTCATGCCTGAAACGGTCTATCGAAAGTTATCGGTGGCTCCAGCACAAAAGAGTTCCGCTACCTTGCGTACTTTTTTCGGCCACACGGAAAACGCAGTCGGAAAGATAAATCTTGTCTCTAATGGAACACAGAGGACCGAGGTTACGTTTTTTGTTGGTCGTTCAAGAGGTGTAAGTTACATTAAGCGGCCACGTCGCTGAGAGACTGGGACTAATATAACGCATAGATGCAGTCAACGCCGAAACGTCTCACGTCTTGCTATCTGGCTTTGATGATATTTTCCAGGGCCTAAGACAACTTGAAGGCATCACCTATCGCCTGCAGCTAAATCCTGATGTACGACCGACCATTCAACCAGCAAGGAGAATTGCTGTCGCCCTTCAAGAACCAGTGAAAGCAAAGCTAGACGAGATGGAACGCGACGGCGTCATCGCAAAGGTGAAACAGCCATGCTCATGGTCCAGCCATATCGTCGTAGTACTAAAGAATGGTAAGGTACGCATATGTTTGGACCCTTCAAATTTAAACAAGGCGATTATGCGAGAGCATTACCATATACCAACATTGGAAGACGTACTGCCGCGGCTGCAAGGAGCCCAATATTTTTCCACCCTCGATGCTGCGTCAGGATTTTGGCAAATAACCCTTGACGAACAAAGTTCGCGTGTTTGCACCATGAGCACACCATTCGGAAGGTACAGGTTTTCGCGCATGCCGTTCGGCATCACATCGGCACCAGAGGTTTTTCAACGCGCCATGCATGAAGTGGTTGGAAGTATGGCTGGCGTAGCGGTCGTGATGGACGATATGTTAGTCTAGGGAAATACAAGGCAGGAGCATGGCAGAAACCTCACCACCTTGCTTGAACGCTGCAGAGAATGCAATTTAAAGCTCAATAGAAAAAAGTGCCAATTTCTGCAGTCCAGCGTGCGTTACACGGGCCATCTCCTCACTGCAGGTGGTCTGTCACTGGACCCAGAGAGAGTTCAAGACATCATTCAAGTACCTGCACCAAAAAACCGTAAGGAGCTTCAAGTATTCCTTGGAATGATCAACTTTGTTTTTCGTTTCATCCCAAACCTGTCTGTTGCATCCGCACCTATTCGGGAGCTGCTTAAGAAGGACGTCGCTTGGACGTGGACAGATGTGCAGGAAAACAGTTTCCAAAGGTTGCGAGATAATCTTGCGACAGCGCCAGTCCTAGCCTATTTTGACCAGTCCAAAGCAGTCAAATTGTCCGTTGACGCGAGCCAGTATGGCGTCGGCGCAGTCCTCTTACAAGATGACCACCCCATAGCCTATTGTTCCCGCTCCTTAACCGCTGCGCAGCAGAAATATGCGCAAACTGAAAAAGAAGCCCTAGCCATTGTTCACGACTGTATTAAATTCAAGGACTACATAATTGGGCAACCAGTAGTCACAGTAAAATCAGACCATCGGCCACTTGAATCAATTTTAAAGAAACCACTTTGTGATTGCCCTCTTCGTCTTCAGCGCATGCGCCTCGTTCTTCAAAGGTTCCCTATCACCGTGATATACAAACCGGGCAAGGAACTGTGTTTGGCCGATGCACTTTCGCGTTTTCCTTGCAAAACAGAGCTGGTGGATGAAACGGAACAATTTCAAGTCAATGCTGTTTCTTCGTTACCTGTTTCAGATCAGCAGCTGCTCAGCATGAAAGCAGAGACCGAAAAGGACACCCTCATGACCGAGCTCTGCCGTTACGCAAGTACCGAGTGGCCCCAAAGCAAGCAGCAGCTGCCGGAGGCCTTAAACCCATTTTGGAGTTTCCGCAACGAGCTCCAGATCGAGCATGGGTTGCTTCTCAGAAACAAGCTGGTCATTCCGCCAGCGAAACGCGGAGAAGTTCTCGGCCTGCTCCATGCTGCACATTGTGGCGAAGATAAAATGAAGGCAAGAGCACGACAGGTAATGTACTGGCCAAGCATGAATGCTCACATTTCAGATGTAGCGAAGTCATGTGCTGTTTGCGACAAGCACACAAAAAAAAGAAATGCAAGGCTGCCCATGCTCAGCCACGAGCTACCAACTCTGCCATGGCAAGTCGTCGTGGTGGATCTTTTTCACCACGAAGGCAATGAATACTTGATAATTGTAGATTCTTACTCGTTTTTCTTTGAAGTTCGCAAGCTTAATCGTGCCACCGCTGCTGCTGTAATCAATGCAAGTGCAGAAATATTTGCGAGACATGGCATTCCAGCGAAGCTGATCAGTGACAACGGCCCGCCTTTCAACAGTGCAGCCTTCCACGCTTTCGCAAGTAAATTTAACATCAACCACGTCACTCCTAGCCCGTACTACCCGCGCGGCAACGGCTTAGCAGAACGCGCTGTTCAGTAAGCTAAGCACCTGTTAAACAAATGCCCGTTTTCCACCCTTGAATATTACAGTGCGTTGCTGGAATGGCGGAACACTCCGAGGGACGAATGGCTACAATCGCCAGCTCAAAGGCTCATGGGACGTCACACCAGAAGCCAACTCCCGGCCCTCAACTGTCACTTGGAACCGAAGACGGTCCCCACAGAAACCGTTCGTCAGCGACTGCAAGAAATACGACATAAACAGCGTTTCTACTACAACAGAACGACACGGAGTCAGCCAGACCTTCAGAGCGGAAACAGAGTGTCCGTATATGACACACACAGCAGAAGGTGGGCCCCAGCCATAGTGGTTGGTCCTGCCTGGCCAACGCGATCGTACATGGTGGCTACAGACAATGGGCAGCAGCTACGCCGCACAAGAGAACATATTAGGGCGACTAAAGTCGCGGCGCCTGCCCGTGAGTCCCCTGCAGAAACCCAAGCAGCCCCAACAGACGCAACTCAAGGCCTTCGAAGAAGTGAACGCACACGCCGAGAGCCGCAACGTTACCCGCTGCCCGAATATAACAAATAGCAACGCTATCCATGTTTGCAAACAAAATTGTCCTGTAACACTTGCTTTTTTTTTTTCTTTTTTTTTGTCCCAAAGAAGGGAAGATGAACTGTAGGGCAAACTCATGCTTGTACATCAACCAACGCGCATGTCCGACGCTCCCACCGCTTATCGCTAGCCTCCTTATATACTCGGCTGCGTTGCTGAATAAATGCTTTTTGTTCCTTGCTACTCGTCTGGCTTACAATTATCGCATGCACACATGTAGCGCATGCTCGAGGTGTAGTAGCGCATACGTAAAAATGAAATGCAGTGCTTGCCTGTCCATCCTTGGGCAAATGTACAGCTTCATAGGCAAGTTCTGGTGTCTTTTGTGAAAAGAAATGTAACGCTCTAGCCTCCAGCAATTTTCATTTCTAGGTTTTTAAACGTTTCGCCGAATTCTTATGGAACACATCTTATGGGAGTTTTTAGCCTAAAAGGTCAGCCTAAAGCGTTTGGAAATCTCGAATTTCTGGACTTTTGAAAGCTTTATCGTATTTTGAAGAAATCGAGTTTAAAGTAGAATTATCTCGGAGTTGTCTAGTTGGTTCATAGCGAAGAAATTCTGCAGTGTGAACAAAGAAGGACCAGATCCGACACATGAGAACAGGACGAGCGCTGGCTACAACTGAACTGCACATAGTTTGAAAAGGTTGACGCTTGAGCAGGTTGGTGTGAATCAATTGCAAAATATTAACAGCGCATAGAAGGTTTCGAAAGGAACGGGACCAAGAGAGACAAAGAGCGCCGTTTGCCTTTCTTTGTCCCGTCCCTTTTCGAATCTATACATGCGCTGTTAACATTTTGCAATGGTTGCTCTACTGATCATTTGATCACAAAATGCGAGGTATACATGCTGCAGGTACCAGGCCCTCACTGGCTGTCTTGATAGCACCACGTGATGCGCATTAGCGATGCGCGTGGCCCATCGCCTTTCTTAAAATGTGACCGACTTCGCGCATCCAAGTTAGAGGATAGAATCGGTCCAACGAGAACCACACGCTGCCTGGAGCTGCTGTTCGCCTGCGTCTATCTTCCTAGCTGCCCTGCCTTGCGCGCCTTCGGTCGTCGCGAGCTGACGTGTGAGCGTTAAATAAATTGTTGTGCGTTGTTATGTGAATACTACTTGTGCCTCGGTTTAACTACGGACGGGATGCACCAAGTTCACTACCTACAATGTGTGCCGTGACAGGGATGGCGTACTAAAGCGACTAATTGCTTCGAGTTTAAGGAAGTATGCCTCAATGATTACGCGTAAGAGCTTATCATGCGCCCGCTGAAGTAGCGCCGTGGTATGGAAAAACGCAGTGAATTACCACTGTTTACAACGGAAAAGAATCGCACGCAAGATTAGTTCATAACAGGCAGTGTGTTTGTGGTCACCGGCCCGCTACTATTTTCCAAAACACCACGGTTTCGTATCGGCCGCGGCATGATAACTTTGAGCGCGAAAATCTTGAAGGCCAATAAGTTAACGTTTATCGAAGCACTGTCCGTACGCCGTGGCTATCACAATTGAAGAAGAAATTCGGTTGCTTTAAATGTTTCATCTGATTTTTGGACGATGTGCGCTCACATATATACGTCATATTTTCTAAAAAAAAGACAGTTTTCAATAACGTTAGCTCTCGTACTATTTTTAATTGTCTCTTCTCGTCCTTGCTTGTTGGTGCTGCAGAAGTTCTCTGCCTAGTTCTGTCTATTTTCTGACTAAATAGTAACCACGTAGCCTTTGGAAATGTTGTATTTTTCGATTTTTGACAGTTTGGTCAAGTCCCGGTTAAAGAGATTTTGGGACCATATTAGACACGAGTGGCAAGCCTATAGGGTTTAGAAATATTGTATTTTTCGATTTTTGATAGTTTGGTCGTATTGTAATGAAATATATTTTGGGACAATTTTCAACCGAAAAGGCAGGCCTATAGCCGTAAGAAATGTTGTATTTTGTGCTTTTTCGTAGTTGGGTCGTGTTTTGATGCATTCGACTTTGGGACCATATTTAACCTAAACAGCAAGCCTGTATAACGTTTGAATATCTTGCATTATTCGATTTTGCATAGATTGATCGGGTCTTGACGTATTCGATTTTGTGCCATTTTCAGCTAAATGGCAAGCCTATAGCCTTTGGAAATATTGCATTTCCCAATTTTCTACATTTTGATTGATTTGGGACCATATTCAGCCCAAATTGCAAGCCCATGGCCTTTGGATATCTTGTATTTTTCATTTTTTCATTGTTTGGTCGTATTCTGGCAAATTCGATTTTGGGACACTTTTCAACGTTAACGGCAAGCTATGGAAGTTTTTGCTTAGTTTTCGACGTTCTCTTAAAATTTAATGAAATGTATGGTGTGGGTGTATATTTGGCCAAAAAAGTAAAGCTATAGGCTCAGGTAATGTAGAGTTTTTTCACTTATGAATGTTTTGTGGAATTTGCATAAAATAGATTTTAGAGCCAGTGTTCACCAACCAGTAAGCCTATAGCCTCTCCTGTTTGGTCAAAAATTTTTCAATGATTCGTTTTATCGAATTGTAAGGATGCCTAGAAATGGAGAAATAGAAGGTAAATAGAGACTATAGCCTTCATCATCAATGATACGAATATTTTTCTCAAATGCTATACCTACCGAGGCTTGGACAGAAAACCCTAGTATTAATTTTTACGATTATGGTGAGCAACAATATGCAAACCAACTTGTAAGCGTGGTTTGTATCGCCGTTCCAATAGCCCAGTGGCTAAGGTGTTACGCTCGTAAGCAAAAGGGCGGTGGTTCGAATCCCGGTGCGGGCATCGCAACCAAAAACGCAAGGCAATAACCCTCTGAATCCTTGATGGATGGGATTGCTGTAAGAGGGCGTGTTACTGTAATGAAGGACCCTCCCACCTAAATCTAGTGATGTTGACCTTTATTTCATTCAGTCGATTCTTTTTAAGTTTCGGCGCAAATTATCGTGCAACCTATATATTGCTCGTTCTTCACTGGCACCCTCACCGAATTGGTGGCGGAACGCTTGGGCGTCAGCTTCCAGTACGGGAGGTGCCGGGTTCGATCCCCAGTGCCGGCCGCCCACCCAGCGGTTGCAAATGGGTACAGCCGGGCTTCGTAGTGGTCTTACAGTGCCACTGTGGTGCGGAGCTTAAGACGCCTGGAGGATCCCCAACCCGCTGCACGGGCTCAAGGGTAGCTGCCCGTGCACGAACCGGGGGTCCTTCTTTTTTATGAAATATTCAGTTCGAAAAAAAAAACGAAAAAATCACCCACCGTAATTTTTATGGCCTCGCCGTCTTTTCTTCTGCGTTGAAGGGTCGGTCAGGACCTTATTGCAGAGTACGCTTACAATTCCAATGCTGGCCGTGGCAATGCGAGCACCTACAGGTGAATGATGTCAGCATGATATATGCTCAGCATTTGCTGCAGGTGCGATGCGAACCACCAGTTTCTGATCTGCATGGTGGGTTTCAGCCATGGCAACCGCATCATTGCGTCATACTGCTCCTTTTCTTTGGCGATGCCGTCAGCGGGATTCGAACCAGCGACCCTTCGCTTGTGAACCGAACGCTCTACCATCTCGGCTACAACAACTGCACAGGAAACGGTGCTTAGAAGTTGCACTGCACATTATCGCATGCACACATGTAGCGCACTCATGTCGCTCAAGGTGTAGTAGCGCATACGTCAAAATGAAATGCCGTGCTTGCCTGTCCATCCTTGGGCAAACGCACAGCTTCACAGGTAAGCTCTGGTGTCATTTGTGAAAGGAAATGTAACGCGTAGCCTCCAGCAATTTTCATTTCTAGGTTTTTAAGGTTTCGTCGAATTCGGATGGAACAGATCTTGTGGGCGTTTTTAACCTAAAGTGTAAGCCTAAAGCGTTTGGAAATATCGACTTTCTGGATTTTGGAAAATTTTATCGTATTTTGAAGAAATCGAGTTTAAAGTAGAATTATCTCGGAGTTGTCTAGTTGGTTCATAGCGAAGAAATTCTGCAGTGTGAACAAAGAAGGACCAGATCGGACACATGAGAACAGGACGAGCGCTGGCTACAACTGAACTGCATAGTTTGAAAGGGTTGACGTTTGTGCAGGTTGGTGTGAATCAACTGCAAAATATTAACAGCGCATAGAAGGTTTCGAAAGGTCGTTTGCCTTTCTTTGTCCCGTCCCTTTTCGAATCTATATATGCGCTGTTAACATTTTGCAATGGTTTTTACTGAACGTTTCATCACGAAGTGCGAGGTGTACATGTTGCAGGTGCCACGCCCTCCCTGGCTGTCTTGATAGCAGCACGTGATGCGCATTAGCGATGCGCGTGGCCCATTCTGCTTCTTAAAATGTGACCGATTTCGCGCATCCAAGATGGAGGATAGAATCAGTCCAACGAGGACCACACGCTGCCTGGAGCTGCTGTTCGCCTGCGTCTATCTTTCTGGCTGCCCTGCCTTGCGCGCCTTCGGTCGTCATCGTGCTGACGTGTGAGCGTTAAATAAATTGTTGTCCGTTGTTATGTGAATACTACTTGTGCCTCGGTTTAACTACGGACGGGATGCACCAAGTTCAATACTTACAATGTTTGCCGTGACAGTGATGGCCTACTAAAACGACTAATTCCTTCGAGTTTCAGGAAGTATGCCTCAATATCTACGCGTAGAGGTTATCATGCGCCCGCTGAAGTTGCGCCGTGGTATGTAAAAGCGCAGTGAATTGCCACTGCTTACAATGAAAAAGAATCGCATGCAAGATTATTCATAACACCTAGCTAGTTTGTGTTCACGGGCACGCTGCTAAATTCCGAAACACCACGTTTTCGTACCGCCCGTGGCATGATAACTTTGAGCGCGAAATTCATGAACGTCACTGAATTAACCTTTATCAATATACTGTCAGTTCACCGTGGCTATCACAATTGAAGAACGAAGTTGGTTGTTTTAAATGTTTCATCTGATTTTTGGATGGTGTGCGCACACATATATACCTCATATTTAAAAAAAAAAGACAAACCAAGTATTCAGCAACGTTAGCACTCGTACCGTTTTGAATTGTCTCTTGTCGTTCTTGTTTGTTGGTGCTTGAAGAAGTTCTCTGCCTAGTTCTGTCTATTTTCGGACTAAATAGCAACCATATAGCCTTTGGAAATGCTGTATATTTCGATTTTTCACAGTTTGGTCAAATCCTGGTGAAACAGATTTTTGCACCATACTAGACCTAAGCGGAAAGCGTACAGAAATTAGAAATATTGTATTTTTCGATATTTGATAGTTTGGTCGTATTGTGATAAAATATATTTTGGGACCATTTTCAACCTAGAAGGCAAGCCTATGGCCTTTAGAAATGTTGTTTGGCGCTTTTTCGTAGTTAGGTCGTGTTTTGATGCATTCTACTTGGGGACCATATTTAACCTACACGGATATCTTGTATTTTTCGAGTTTGCATAGATTAATCGCGGTTTTGATGCATTCGGCTTTGGTGCTATTTTCAGCCTAAATGGCAAGCATTATAGCCTTTGGAAATGTTGCATTTCCCGATTTTTTATATTTTGATTATTTTGAATGCGTTCAACTTAGGGACCATATTCAGCCCAAATAGCAAGCCTATGGCCTTTGGGTATCTGGTATTTTTAAATTTTTCAGTGTTTGCTCGTATTTGACGAATTCGATTTTGGGACCATTTTTAACCTTAACGGCAACCTATGGAAATGTTTGTTTAGTTTTCAATGTTCTCTTAATATTTGATGAAATGTATGATGTGGGTGTATATTTAGACAAAAAAATAAAGCTATAGGCTCAGCTAATCTAGAGTTTTTTCACTTGGGCATGTTTTGTAGAATTTACATAAAATAGATTTGAGGGCTAGTGTTCACCAACCAGTAAGCCTATAGGCTCTCCTGTTTGGTCAAAAATTGTTCAATGATTCGTTTTATCGAATTGTAAAGATGCCTAAAAATGGAGAAATAGAGGGTAATAGAGACCTTCATCATCAACGACACGAATATTTTTCTCAAGTGCTATACCTACCGAGACTTAACAAAATACCCTAGCATTATTTTTACGATTATGATGTGCAACAATGTGCAAACCAACTTGTAAGCGTGGTTCGTATCGCCGTTCCAATAGCCCAGTGGCTAAGGTGTTACGCTCGTAACCAAAAGGGTGGTGGTTCGAATCCCGGTGCGGGCATCGCAACGAAAAACTTAAGGCAATAACCCTCTGAATCCTTGATGGATGGGATTGCTGTAAGAGGGCGTGTTCCTGTAATGAAGGACCCTCCCACCTAAATCTAGTGATGTTGACCTTTATTTCATTCAGTCGATTCTTTTTAAGTTTCGTCGCAAATTATCGTGCAACCTATATCTTGCTCGTTCTTCACTGTGACCCTCACCGAATTGGTGGCGGAACGCTTGGGCGTCAGCTTCCAGTACGGGAGGTGCCGGGTTCGATCCCCAGTGCCGGCCGCCCACCCAGCGGTTGCAAATGGGTACAGCCGGGCTTCGTAGTGGTCTTACAGTGCCACTGTGGTGCGGAGCTTAAGACGCCTGGAGGATCCCCAACCCGCTGCACGGGCTCAAGGGTAGCTGCCCGTGCACGAACCGGGGGTCCTTCTTTTTTATGAAATATTCAGTTCGAAAAAAAAAACGAAAAAATCACCCACCGTAATTTTTATGGCCTCGCCGTCTTTTCTTCTGCGTTGAAGGGTCGGTCAGGACCTTATTGCAGAGTACGCTTACAATTCCAATGCTGGCCGTGGCAATGCGAGCACCTACAGGTGAATGATGTCAGCATGATATATGCTCAGCATTTGCTGCAGTGCGATGCGAACCACCAGTTTCTGATCTGCATGGTGGGTTTCAGCCATGGCAACCGCATCATTGCGTCATACTGCTCCTTTTCTTTGGCGATGCCGTCAGCGGGATTCGAACCAGCGACCCTTCGCTTGTGAACCGAACGCTCTACCATCTCGGCTACAACAACTGCACAGGAAACGGTGCTTAGAAGTTGCACTGCACATTATCGCATGCACACATGTAGCGCACTCATGTCGCTCAAGGTGTAGTAGCGCATACGTCAAAATGAAATGCGGTGCTTGCCTGTCCATCCTTGGGCAAACGCACAGCTTCACAGGTAAGCTCTGGTGTCATTTGTGAAAAGAAATGTAACGCTGTAGCCTCCAGCAATTTTCATTTCTAGGTTTTTAAGGTTTCGTCGAATTCGGATGGAACAGATCTTGTGGGCGTTTTTAACCTAAAGTGTAAGCCTAAAGCGTTTGGAAATATCGACTTTCTGGATTTTGGAAAATTTTATCGTATTTTGAAGAAATCGAGTTTAAAGTAGAATTATCTCGGAGTTGTCTAGTTGGTTCATAGCGAAGAAATTCTGCAGTGTGAACAAAGAAGGACCAGATCGGACACATGAGAACAGGACGAGCGCTGGCTACAACTGAACTGCACATAGTTTGAAAGGGTTGACGTTTGTGCAGGTTGGTGTGAATCAACTGCAAAATATTAACAGCGCATAGAAGGTTTCGAAAGGAACGGGACCAAGAGAGACAAAGAGCGTCGTTTGCCTTTCTTTGTCCCGTCCCTTTTCGGATCTATATATGCGCTGTTAACATTTTGCAATGGTTTTTACTGAACGTTTCATCACGAAGTGCGAGGTATACATGTTGCAGGTGCCACGCCCTCACTGGCTGTCTTGATAGCACCACGTGATGCTCATTGGCGATGCGCGTGGCCCATCCTGTTTCTTAAAATGTGACAGACTTCGCGCATCCAAGTTGGAGGATAGAATCGGTCCAACGAGAACCACACGCTGCCTGGAGCTGCTGTTCGCCTGCGTCTATCTTCCTAGCTGCCCTGCCGCACCTTCGGTCGTCGCGAGCTGACGTGTGAGCGTTAAATAAATTGTTGTGCGTTGTTATGTGAATACTACTTGTGCCTCGGTTTAACTACGGACGGGATGCACCAAGTTCAATACTTACAATGTTTGCCGTGACAGGGATGGCGTACTAAAGCAACTAATTGCTTCGAGTTTAAGGAAGTATGCCTCAATGATTACGCGTAAGAGCTTATCATGCGCCCGCTGAAGTAGCGCCGTGCTATGGAAAAACGCAGTGAATTGCCACTGTTTGCAATGAAAAAGAATCGCACGCAAGATTAGTTCATAACAGGCAGTGTGTTTGTGGTCACCGGCCCGCTACTATTTTCCAAAACACCACGGTTTCCTATCGGCCGCGGCATGATAACTATGAGCGTGAAAATCTTGAAGGCCACTAAGTTAACGTTTATCGAAGCACTGTCGGTACGCCGTGGCTATCACAATTGAAGAACAAAGTCGGTTGCTTTAAATGTTTCATCTGATTTTTGGATGATGTGCGCACACATATATACGTCGTTTTTCTAAAAAAAAAGACAAAGTTTTCAATGACGTTAGCTCTCGTACTATTTTAATTGTCTCTTCTCGTCCTTGCTTGTTGGTGCTGCAGAAGTTCTCTGCCTAGTTCTGTCTATTTTCGGACTAAATAGTAATCATGTAGCCTTTGGAAATGTTGTATTTTTCGATTTTTCATTGTTTGGTCAAATCCCGGTGAAAGAGATTTGGGACCATATTAGACACGAGTGGCAAGCCTATAGGGTTTAGAAATATTGTATTTTTCGATTTTTGATAGTTTGGTCGTATTGTAATGAAATATATTTTGGGACAATTTTCAACCTAAAAGGCAAGCCTATAGCCGTAAGAAATGTTGTATTTTGTGCTTTTTCGTAGTTGGGTCGTGTTTTGATGCATTCGACTTTGGGACCATATTTAACCTAAACGGCAAGCCTATATAGCGTTTGAATATGTTGTATTTTTCGATTTTGCATAAATTGATCGGGTCTTGACGTATTCGACTTTGGTGCCATTTTCAGCTAAATGGCAAGCCTATAGCCTTTGGAAATATTGCATTTCCCAATTTTCTATATTTTGATTGATTTTTATGCGTTCGACCCTGGGACCATATTCAGCCCAAATGGCAAGCCCATGGCCTTTGGATACCTTGTATTTTTCATTTTTTCATTGTTTGGTCGTATTCTGGCAAATTGGATTTTGGGACACTTTTCAACGTTAACGGCAAGCTATGGAAGTTTTTGCTTAGTTTTCGACGTTCTCTTAAAATTTAATGAAATGTATGGTGTGGGTGTATATTTGGCCAAAAAAGTAAAGCTATAGGCTCAGGTAATCTAGAGTTTTTTTCACTTATGAATGTTTTGTGGAATTTGCATAAAATAGATTTTAGGGCCAGTGTTCACCAACCAGTAAGCCTATAGCCTCTGCTGTTTGGTCAAAAATTCTTCAATGATTCGTTTTATCAAATTGTAAGGATGCCTAGAAATGGAGAAATAGAAGGTTAATAGAGACTATAGCCTTCATCATCAATGATACGAATATTTTTCTCAAATGCTATACCTACCGAGGCTTGGACAAAATACCCTAGCATTATTTTTACGATTATGATGTGCAACAATGTGCAAACCAACTTGTAAGCGTGGTTCGTATCGCAGTTCCAATAGCCCTGTGGCTAAGGTGTTGCGCTCGTAACGAAAAGGGTGGTGGTTCGAATCCCGGTGCGGGCGTCGCAACCAAAAACGTAAGGCAATAACCCTCTGAATCCTTGATGGATGGGATTGCTGTAAGAGGGCGTGTTACTGTAATGAAGGACCCTCCCACTTAAATCTAGTGATGTTGACCTCTATTTCATTCAGTCGATTCTTTTTAAGTTTCGTCGTAAATTATCGTGCAACCTATATCTTGTTCGTTCTTCACTGGTACCCTCACCGAATTGGTGGCGGAACGTTTGGGCGTCAGCTTCCAGTACGGGAGGTGCCGCGTTCGATTCCCAGTACCGGGGATCGAACCCGGCACTGGGGATCGCTGCCCATGCACAGGGTAGCTGCCCGTGCACGAACCGGGGGTCCTTCTTTTTTATGAATATTCAGTTCGAAAAAAAAAAACGAAAAAATCTCCCACCATGATTTTTATGCCTGGCCGTCCTTTCTTCTGCGTTTAAGGGTCGGTCAGGACCTTATTGCAGAGTACGCTTACAATTCCAATGGTGGCCGTGGCAATGCGAGCACCTACACTTGAATGATGTCAGCATGCTATGCTCAGCATTTGCTGCAGTGCGATGCGAACCACCAGTTTCTGATCTGCATGATGGGTTTCAGCCACGATAACTGCATCACTGCGTCAAACCGCTCCGTTTCTTTCTTTTTTTTTTTTTTTTGGCGATGCTGTCAGCAGGATTCGAACCAACGCCCCTCCGCTTGTGAACCGAACGCTTTACCGTCTCGGCTACAACAACGGTGCAGGAATCGGTGCTTAGAAGTTGCTCTGCAGATTGCTGTAGCGCATGCGTGAAAACGAAATGCTGTGCTTGCGTGCAAAGCTTCGCAAACAAATTCTTTTGTAATTTATGATTAGAATGCTAAAGCAAGTTCCGGAAATGACTCAATTCTAGGTTTTTAAAGGTTTCGATCGCGTCGCATCCTGATGCAATAGATTCTGTCTGAATTTTTGACCGCTGGAGCAAGAGCTTTCGAAATTTTGAACTTTTCTATTTGTGAAAGTTTCGTGGCATTTTGAAGAAATCGATGTCAGTGTAGAAGAATCTCGGAATCGTCTAGTTGCAATGGTTCGTAACTAAGAAATTCTGTGAAGTGAAGAAAGAAGGACTAGATGAGACACATTAAAACAGGACGATATCTTACTTTCAACGGAACGTCCCAGACAGAATTCTGCATATATATGTTGTAGAAGTTACCCCCCCCCCCTCACTGACTGGCTAAATGATAGCACCACGTGATGCGCACTAGCGATGCGGGTGGCCCATCCTGTGCCTTTAAAATTTGGCCGCCTTCGCGCATCTCTGGGAGTGGATCGTCTGGCTCCAACAAGAACCACACGCTGCCTGGAGTTGCTGCTCGCCTACTTTTCGCTTCCTGCCCGCCCTGCCTTGCACGCCTTTGGTCGACGTGCTGACGTGTGAGCATTAAGTAAATTCTTGTCCGTTGTCATGCGAAGCCTACTTGTGCCTTGGTTTAACTACAGACGGGACGCAGCAAGGCCAATACCCACTGTGTGTGCCGTGACACTGATGGCGTACCGAAACGAATGCGTACCGAAACAAAACGCGCATCAAGGCACCCTAAATGCTTGCTTCTAGCTTAAGGAAATAAAGCATGAATGATTACGCGTTTGAGTTTAGCATGCGCCTGTTGAAATAAACGTCGCAATATGGAATAGAGCTGTGCATTCGCACTGCTTACAATGAAAAGGAATCGCACACAAGATTAGTTGCTGCCATCCCCTTTTTGACTAAAGAAAAACTTTGAGCGCAAATAAACAACGTAGGACCAAGGAAGATACACACACCACAAGCGCTCACTCGCAACTAAAGTTTATTACACGAAAGAACGTACATATATACATACATCACATCGCGCATGTCACAAGGAGTTACAGGCATACAACCCAAGGCACGTGTTCAGTGTTTGTTGACAAAATTGGATTGTTTTTCATGTAAACATAAGGATGGTTGGCTAACACATATCGCCGCGTTCATTGTGATGTGATACGCCTCCGAAGTTTTTCGCGTGGTCTGCTGTGGGCGACAAAACAAAATAATGGCGCTTTCGAACAAAGGTTTGCATTTACATGTTTGACAATGGGAGGCAAGATGAGATGAAGGCGTGCTATTCAATGAATTTTTGTGTTCTCGAAGGCGGATGTTGATACATCGACCGGTCTGGCCGGTGTATCAACCACATGAAAAAGGGATTTGATAGACCACATCTTACATAGGCATTCACGTGCTTTTGAATGCATTTTCCACTTGTCACTACAGAACCCTGCGCCCTTCTGTGCACGATGGGGCAGATGCGCCCAAGCTTCTGCGGTGCAGAAAAAATTACGCTCACCCCATACCTCTTTCCAACATTTTTTAGCCCGTGCGATGTCTTATGTATATACGGAATAACCGCCATATCCTGAATAACCGCCATAACGTATATATGTACGTTCTTTCGTGTAATAAAATTTAGTTGCGAGTGAGCGCTTGTGGTGTTTGTATCTTTCTTGGTCCCACGTCGTTTATTTGCGCTCAAAGTTTTTTTGTTTTTTTTTTAGCCATGAGATGCCAAGCAGCCCCCCTAGCCATATCCACTTTGTGCCTGCTCTTTTCCGTAACACCACATTTTCGAAGAGGCCACATGATAACTTCGACGCGAAATTATTCAATTGTATTTATTAACCTTTATGCAAGTACTGTTAGTACGCCATGACTATCACAATCGGAAAACGAGGTTTATTTCTTGACAGCTTTCGTCTGATTCGTGGATGATGTATGCAAACATTTTCTTAATATAGCATTCAGCCTAATTTGAGCGCTCGTGGTGTTGTTATGTCTCTTGTAGACCTTGTTTCTTCGTGATTCACAATTTCTTTGTGAATTTTGGTTTATTTTTGGACGAAATAGCTTTGGAAATTATTTAATATTATTAGTTTCATCGCGTTTTGATGAATTCGATTTTGGGACCATTTTGAGACAAAATGGCAAGCCTATAGCATTTGGAAATCTTTTATTTCTTGATTATTTTCCTAGCTTTCGTCGCAATTTGATATCAATTTGGGGTCCATTTCCGGCCAAACGATAAGCCTATACAAAAATTTGTTTTCATGTTTTTTTATTGTTTTGATGTTTAATCAAAAGTTGATTAAGTATATGGTGTGGGTGTATTTTTAACCAAAAAAGTAAAGCTATCTATAGGCTTAGCTAATCAAGAGTTTTTATACTTGATGATTTGTTAAATTTCCATAAAACTTATTTTAGGTGTAATTTTCACCAAAAAGTAAAGCTATAGGCTCCGCTTTTTGCTGAAAAATTCTCCTATGATTTGTTTGATTGAATTGCAACGATATTTAAAAGCGGAACACAGGGTTTATAGAGGCTAAGAAAGCAGACTTTTCGGATGACTGGTTTGGTACATTCAATGGAGCCATAGCGCTGAAAACACAGGTACCAAGGAAGAGGACAGGACATGCGCTACTCACAAGTGACTTATTTTTTAATCGTGTTGTACCTATACCAAAGATGGGGACAGCAAAAACTGTAACAAAAGTGCAAGCCAGCATCATCCAGTTATGCGATTTCCTTTGCGCTCATATTAATCGAGGGGCGCTGACACAGTGGGCCCCTTCTTTTGCAATCTATCTCCTGTGTATATTTGTTCGTACATAAAACTACACATTCATTAAGCAGAGGTGGACAACCGCAGTCGTTGCAATGCACGTGACCGCCGCGGTAACTGCTAGTACTCCTTTAGCCTGTCATTGAGGCCTGTCTGCCCTATGTACACCTTACCGCAGGAGAATGGAAAGTGATAAACAACGACTTGTGCACAGGCCTCCAAATGGCGCTGGTGCTTCTTCGCGCATCATCGGAGTTTGTCGCGAAAACTGTCGGAAGTAATAGAAAAGCTTTTTAATTTTTGTGGAGCGCAAAAAACTACGCCTACTACCACCTTGGTGGCCACCTTCTTTAAGTTGTGGGACAACCCGTGCATACATGGCGCAGATACTTTCTCCTGTCTTGACGGTGCCTGCACGAGCTTGCCCGATCCTTTAACTCTTTGTAACGCCTTCTCCGCCACTGAGAGGAGCACGTCAGCAGGGTAGCCTGCATCCAGCAGCCGCTCGTTTTGTCTAGAGAAGCTGTCTTGCATCCGGTGGGATTTGCGCAATGGAATAAGAAAAAGAAGTGTTTAGCAATTGCACGCTTGACTAATTTAGAATGTGCCGATGTATGCGGAAGTCGCTTCTTATTCTCACGAGGGTGATATTCATAACAATAATGGCTGCCGGTCAAAATTACATTGATGTCTAAAAACCGGATGAGATTATTAACATGAACTTTATGCGTAATAAGTAGATTGCCAAGACACTCGCGGAACATGGAAATCCCATTAGTCAATGTTTCACTGTTTTTTTTAACCAGAATCGTGCAGCACAAGGCAGTCTGAAGATGCGTAAAATCTTTAACGCCATCTTGACCATCTCGACAGACGGATACTGTTTCCCTTTCTAATAGCGGAGCTGTTTAATTGGTCCCCGAGACTCCTTGCTACACACCAAGCAGCTCACAGCATGGCATAGCAATGCATAGTAGAGTTTAGCAAGATAATGGGAGGAGAGAGGGCAGGCCATAGCGTAGCAAAGACAAGTGAGGGTTAGGAGGCGAGAGTTCAATATGGAAAGAGATAAAGAACGAAAGAAAGAAGATGCAGAACGAACTCAATCTGCGTTCGCCAGGTGGTGGCGCTTGCTAGCCAGCTCCGGCGTTTCTTTTCCCGCTTTTCTTCTTTCTTTAACGTCTCTGCTATCACCTTTTACTCCCCTCACCTCCTTGCCCAGCACAAGGTAGCCAGCCAGTCTGTAGAACTGTTGTTGTTGGCTAGCCTCCCTGTCCTTCCGTCCATTTCTTCCTCCTCACCCTCCTGGTTGAAAACGTCTATGTTTTAAACAAGCACTGAACTCTAGATTTTTCTGTGCGCGTGTGCGTTTGTGCGTGTAAGTGTGCGCTCGTGTGTGTGTCATTTCCCAAATGTTTTCATGTTTTTTAAGGTTGGGTTCTTTGTATATTATATAAGGCCGTCATTTCTTGTTTTGCTTATGTAGTATTAGAAGACAAGGAGACGACGTTGCGGTTTGAAAAGATCTCGGATGCTTTTCTCTATACGGCTGTGTTGTTAGTGCAGTGCTCCAGGGAACCCCGGAGGTAGCTTTCGTTCGTTTGGACCAACACGACGGTGTACGTGATGACAGCTCCCATGATCTGAAAAGAGAATGCGTATCGCTTCTGTGTGTGCAAACAACTTTTTTGTTTCATTCAACAACTGTGCGACACGAAGCCCGTAATGACGAATTATTTTTGCGTGCTATGCTAAGGTGTTCTTCAGTAACATCCTAGTATGTACAGTCGCGCTCAATATGACTTGCAACACGGGAGCGCGTGGCCTCGCGAGTTTAATGAATGCGCACGGCTTCAACTTGCTTCATTTCTGTAACCTAATATTATTTTCTTATTTGGGAACACTCCCCAGGGAGAGAACAGCGTTTAGTTGTAGAAATAAGGGCTAGTGGAAGGAATGCGAAATCTTTAAACTCGTGAGGCCACACGCTCCCGTGTTGAAAATCATATTGAGCGCGACGTACTGTACGTCTCAAATGCACTTTAACTTGTATACAGATATGTTTGCATATATAAAAACATACGTGCCAATGTGATGGGGAAAAACAAACAGGCAAAGCATCTTTCCTGGTGATGCCTGCACCCAAGGTCATGAAACGTGAAGGTAGTTCAATTTAAATAGCTGTATATAAGACTTAAGCTTATTCGGCACGCATACCCATAATGTACATGGGGTAGTGATCAAGCTACGCGGGATAAGAGCTGCATAGAGGCAACTTCACTGGCCCGTCTTCCTCGCGAAATCCAACACCGCAAACAGCGTGACAAAGTGATACATGCATATAAAAAAGCACGCAAAACGTTTCACAATTTAGGAGGGCAAAACACAAGAAAAACATGCATGTAGTTGCACTCAGAGTTATTCAATACTACCGGTTGCGAAACTGCGTTCCGAAACCCGGACATGCCCATGGCCGATTTTGGGGGCCCTGCAGATTGTCGCGCCATCTGGGTGCAGCAATACAAAACACTAAATTGCCGTGGCACCGTATTTGCGGCCGCTCCTCGCTAGCTGCGCAACGCCGCACGCAGCGCTGGCGTCGTCGCGAGCGTTTACTAGTTTGTTTTTCGTCAACAGATGACGCCCCAATCAGCAGACCCCCACGATTTCGGCCAAGGGCAAAGCCGAATTTTGATACATGGGCCCTACGGGGAGGTTCGCAACTCGCATGGCTGTAGAACTCTGCACTCAACGTTAAAGCTGTAGGAAGGGCGGAACAGCGATTTGCCTGCCCTCTGGCGACTCTGGCGTTCACGGGAAAGCAAGCGCTGGCGCTCCAAACGTGCAGCCTGCTCGGCGCCCATGGCGGGAAAGCAAAAGCTCGTTTGTGATATAGTGGAGCCCGCTTTCCCTTTTCCTCACATCACTTACCCTCATCCTGACTTCCCTTTCCCACCCCTTGCTGTATTGTACTACTCATGGCTATGATATGCTTTACCCTCCTCCTCTCCCTACTTCTCACCCTCACAACACTCCTCCTCACCTTCGCTTTTCTTTCCCGCTCCCTTGCTATTGGTTTTGCCTCCGTGACGCCAAGCGACGACGTGAGATGACGGAAGATGACAGGAAACGACAGCCCGCGCCCCTAAAGCACGGAGGAAGAGATATTTAGGAGGCGAAACTCCCATTAGAACGGGCGTCGGCGGGCGTCCAGATAACGTCACAAAAAATACAAAGATAACATGCGCCGACGGAAGCACTTCAATTGGCGGCGCCTTGCGGCGCGAAGCCGCAACCTCCAAAAAAGAAAAAGAAGCGCTACTGGCCGGGCGAGCACGCCCGCGCGCGTTCTCTTTAGCAGCGTTCGTGAGCAGACGACAGCGGTGTTTGCTTCAGCGGGCACGCAAATTTTCTTTGTGGATTGCCTTCTCAGTAGCACTTTTTTTTCATGTGGTGACCGTGGCTGTAATAACGCTGCGGCTCTTCTTCGGCATTTGCTAGCCTGAGATGGGACGCAGGTAGTTTGCTGAAACCTGCTCAAGCGGGCGCATGTCTTGCAGGGAAAAGGTTGAGCAAGAAACGAACGCGCTCCGTGACTGCGGCGGAGCAGGGGCCACGCGCCTGGCCCCTTGGAAATCGAAACGGCGGCATTTCCCTTGCGTGCCGCTAGACGCCGCCAGCACGAAGTGGCTCTCCGGCAATGTGACGTTATCTGGTCGCCTCAAGTAGCGGAGTTGCGCCTCCTAAATGTTTCTTCCTCCGTGCCCTAAAGTGATCCGCATCGGTCACGAAAACATATCTACAATACATTTCTCGACTATATGATGTAGGGTTTCTTAGGTTAGCTTGCACTATGTGTTGTGGAAAGACACCAATCACTGTAGAATAGTTTATTTCGTGTAGGAACATCAGCATAGTGGTCCCAAACCAGAAATTCACGATAGATACGTACAGTTGAAGAAGGCTGTCTGGTTGTCGTGTTTTTATTAGATGCGAAGCATCTCATGGCGGAGTTCGAACCGGTGGTGGTGGTGGTGTGCGGCGTGACCACCCTTACTGCGTATGCGCAAACCCTCTCCACACGCCTCCTCTCCACTCCCCCTGTCCACTCCCCTGCTCCACTCACTCTCTCCCCTCCCCCTCTCCACTCCTCGTCTGAAACGAGGGCTCGACATGCCGAAATTCTCTCCAGCGCAACGCCGCGATGAGCGCCAGCGCATGCGCGTCCCCTCCCCTCTCCTCTCCTACGCGAGAGGGCAACGCCACCTAGACAAAATTCGTTTGTCTAGGTGGCGTTGCCCTCTCGCGCGCCTTAGAGTCACTGGAAAAAATTTCAGAGTATTCGCCGCGAGATCGGACTACAGGTGGCAGCACCGTCGCCGCACTAGTGTGGATAGGCGGTTGTCGGCGCGTATACAAACGTGCACAACAGCGCTTCGTTGTGAGCGATGTGACCGGATTTCCGGTAAACAAAATGCGTTGACTGCACCTTTGTGGTAATATGCGCGCTCTTCATTCCCGAATTAATGCACGAAGCGCGCCAAACTTTACAATTACTTGTGAGAGAAGCGCATTCTGCCAACGAACGGGTTGCTCGCCTTCGGCGACAGTCGGCGTTTTCGCAATGGGTGACGATTTCTTGTTGTTTTATTTGTACATGTTTAGCTTGTGTTCCATCTACTACGCACTGCTATATAGCGCGATTGAATTAACTATTTACTTCTTGTTCATTTGGATGCCCCTCAACAAAAAAAAAGCCCGTATTCCTGCACGATTAGTTGAAATAGCACTTTGTGCACTGCGTGCTCAAATATTCATTCGCATTTCTTATTCAGTTCTCCATGAAATGTAGGACAGTTGATAGGTTTACTGAGGAAAGCTACGTGGCTGACAGCGCTTTAGCGCTACGGAGACGTTTAACACGCACACGCTTGTTTTACAGCGAAAGCTGTTATGAGATCATTTCACCGGCCGTTTTTGGCGCCGTAGTTGTCCGCCGCCGCCGCCGCCGCCGCCGGTGTCCGTAACCAGTATCGCTCGAAATTAGAAAAAAAAAACGAAATAAGAAAAAAATTCCTGGATGGAACGAGGTTCGAACCTGCGCCCTCTGCGTGGGAGCCCAGTATTCAACCTCTGAGCCATGCCGGTGCTTGAATCTGCTTTGCAAAAAGGTCCTATACAGGCTTCATGTCGGGAAGGAACCACATTAGCATATGCAATATAGCGTGGTTGAAGAGTAAAATAAGCACCAAGGCGTCGCACAACGCGAATTCTGTAACCAGGCGTCACACAATGCGAATTGCGCAACGAGTAGGTTGTTGAATGCTTCGAACCCATTACAAAGGGCTCTGCCATAATTCTTCATCGTCATCAGGCACAGCATCAACAAAGTGCGCATAATGCCTTACATGCGTTTAGCAGGTACCAACGCTCTCCGTAGAATGACGAAAAATGGCACAGTGCCTGCTGCCCTACTTCTCAAAAATTACAATGATTTACAGCGTAGTGAGTTCCTCGCAAGTGCACTTGTATTGGTTGCCAAGGAAGCCCATAAGCGCATGATCCACTTCCTCGGGGTCTCAGTCTAATTACAATGATTTATAGCGTAGTGGGTTCCTCGCAAGTGCACTTGTATTGCTTGCCAAGGAAGCCCATAAGCCCATGATCCATTTCCTAGGGGTCTCAGTAAAGTTCTTCGCCCCCCCCCCCCCGTCTCTCTCCCACGTCAACGTATGTTATACAGCATGACGGGAGAGGGAAATAGCGACCGGGCGTCACTCAATGCAAATTACATAACTGGTGGGCCGTTTAAAGATTCCAACCCATTACACTGGGCTGAGCCATAATTCTTCATCGTCATCAGTCGTCGCGTCAACAAAGTGCACATAATGCCTTACAGACGTGTAGCTGGTGCCTCGCTTCTCCGCAGAATGACGAATAATGGCTTACTAGGTGCTTCCCAACTTTACAAAAATTGTGATTTATGGCGTAGTGGGTACCTTTCTAGTGTACTTGTATTGTAACCCCAAGAGAGCTTAACGGGCTCTAGAAACGCCGCTCTTCCAGCTTTCGCTGTGACTGTGCTGCGGTTTCAGCGCAGGCCTGGCGTTTTTTATTCCAGTAACAGTACACAAAGGTAACTGTACAGCACGGAAATTTCTTCGATTGATTACTTGCACGACAGTAACAGAACAAAGGTCCGGTTATTTCACGGGACCAAAGTACGTTTTTTCATGCGAATAATGTCCGCTGCCTTGGGTCAATCTAAACAACGCAACACAAACGCTCAAGGTAATGTAAAGAAAAAAAAGATGTGTGTTCGCGTGAAATTACTACGACATAAATGTAAACTACGACGTTTGGAATAATTTTGACCATCAGCGCTCTTTAACCCCACCTTAATCTATGTACACGGGTGTTTTTGCATAAATTTCGCCACAAGTTAAAATTCGCAAGGCAACTCAGTTTTGCGATTTCCGTGTGATTTTATTTTCTGTTCTTTTTAGGGGACAATTTAAGTACCGAAGTGTCAGACGTGACTCGATAGAAATATTTCTCTCTAGTGAGACCAGGACCGTACACAACTAAAGCTCGTCGCGTAACGTATAAACAACACCTAACCACAACGCTCAAGTACATGCGAGCCTTTTTTTTTACCACCAAGACGCTAAAAGGCTATATTCACATGAGATTTAATACTTCTCATCTTTAGGGCAACGCCAAGTGCACTTTGCAATGCGCTTGAACCACAGAGCGGCACCTACACTGATATGACTCTCGTGGACGGAGGGTACGACGACCACACACAGCACTCTCGACAAGCGCACTCTCTGATCTTATTACAGTACATATACAGCCGATCAAGGCCAAATGCTTCTTTACATCGTGTTAGGCATACGTACGAGCGGTTAAAGTTGCACTAACGCAACGGAACAAACCGCCTTTTGAGGACCTGCATGACGTACGCGCACATGCAAACACAACGGGGCTAGCAGACGACGCACGGAGCAATCCACACTAGACGCGGTTCAGCCAGAAGCCGCTAGGTGCCGATTCCGTTCGATCTCGCGGCCAATCGCATCTGTTTTCCGCGCGCCGCCGCCGACGCGATTCGCTTAGTCGCATCACGTGACCTCTCGCCGCCATATCCCTTCCAAGCGCTTTGGGTGCAGGCGCGTTCAATGCAAAGCGTGGCCGGACATTTAGCAGTACCACTGTCCCTAAAAGTATTTTGTCGCATTTTTAAACGCGCCTTGCAGACAGGGGCGTAAGAATTTTTTTCGGGAGGGGCGGGGGGGGGGGGGGCACCTCCTTGATCTGAAGTGGGGGCCTGGCAGGCAGATGTGGTCGAGTGGCATTTCGTGCTATGTATGCCACGGGAAAAAAATAAAGGGGGGGGGGGGCTGTGTGCCACCTCCTGGCTGCGCCACTGCATGCAGATGCAGTGGCGCAACTTAGTAGAAAGGACGCACGGAACGAACATACACAGGATGAGCGCGTACTAACAACTGTCACAGCTCGACAGTTAAAGCGCGCTGGTCAAATACAAAGGAGGACGCACGAAACGAACGCACAAGTATACACAGGATAAGCGCGAACTGTCACAGTTGTAACTTATTTGTTTGTGAGCAGTGCGCTCCTTTCGCAAAAGCGGCCGCTGCGAAGTGACCTTCGTGCTCTCTGTAACTTCACCGCAAACGTGAGAGCGCAAGACGGACAAGATAAGCGCGCGCGAAGAGGGACCACGCCCTGTAGAGGCGCACGCTCAGCTCAACGCATGGGGCGACGGCTTTTAGAGCGCACCCTTCGCGCCACCTCGCTAGTGATAACGAAAACATCTCGGAGTACTGCCACCGGCAAATGGTGTATATAAATAGCATTCCGTTAGTATGACGAAGAACGGGCCGTCTGTGGCGGAGTCGTTTCGCACTGGGGATCGAGGGGTCGTAAGTTCAATTCCCGGCGACGGAACTCTTTCTACTAGTTTTTACAGCGAAAGCTGTTATGAGATCATTTCACCGGCCGTTTTTGGCGCCGTAGTTGTCCGCCGCCGCCGCCGCCGCCGGTGTCCGTAACCAGTATCGCTCGAAATAAGAAAAAAAAACGAAATAAGAAAAAAAATTCCAGGATGGAAAGAGGTTCGAACCTGGGCCCTCTGCGTGGGAGCCCAGTATTCAACCTCTGAGCCATGCCGGTGCTTGAAACAGTTTTGCAAAAAGGTCCTAGACAGGCTTCATGTCGGGAAGGAACCACATTAGCATATGCAGTATAACGTGACAGAAGATTAAAATAAGCACCACGCGTCGCACAACGCGAATTCTGTAACCAGGCGTCACACAATGCGAATTGCGCAACGAGTAGATTGTTAAATGCTTCCAACCCATTACAACGGGATCTGCCATAATTCTTCGTCGTCATGAGGCACAGCATCAACAAAGTGCGCATAATGCCTTACATGCGTTTAGCAGGTACCACGCTCTCCGTAGAATGACGAAAAATGGCACAGTGCCTGCTGCCCTACTTCTCAAAAATTACAATGATTTACAGCGTAGTGGGTTCCTCGCAAGTGCACTTGTATTGGTTGCCAAGGAAGCCCATAAGTGCATGATCCATTTGCTCGGGGTCTCAGTAAAATTACAATGATTTATAGCGTAGTGGGTTCCTCGCAAGTGCACTTGTATTGGTTGCCAAGGAGGCCCATAAGCGCATGATCCATTTCCTCGGGGTCTCACTAAAATTACAATGATTTATAGCGTAGTGGGTTCCTCGCAAGTGCACTTGTATTGGTTGCCAAGGAAGCCCATAAGCGCATGATCCATTTCCTCGGGGTCTCAGTAAAGTTCTTCGCCCCCACCCCCGTCTCTCTCCCACGTCAACGTATGTTATACAGCATGACGGGAGAGGGAAATAGCGACCGGGCGTCACCCAATGCAAATTACATAACTGGTGGGCCGTTTAAAGCTTCCAACCCATTACAAAGGGCTGAGCCATAATTCTTCATCGTCATCAGTCGTCACGTCAACAAAGTGCACATAATGCCTTACAGACGTGTAGCTGGTGCCTCGCTTCTCCGCAGAATGACGAATAATAGCTTATTAGGTGCTTCCCAACCTCACAAAAATTGTGATTTATGGCGTAGTGGGTGCCTTGCTAGTGTACTTGTATTAGTAGCCCCAAGAGAGCTTACAACGGGCTCTAGAAACACCGCTCTTCCAGCTTTCGCTGTGACTGTGCTGCGGTTTCAGCGCAGGCCTGACGTTTTTTTCTTTGCCAAATGTTAGTCTTTATATATTACAACGTCATATCCGTGACGGAAATGCGTCAGTGGAGCCATGGTGGACCTCGGCATAAAACACTTTCGTGTTAAAATTCGGCAGATCCCACGCGTTGTGGAAATCGGTTTCATGCGAAGCTGTCAGCGAGTACTTCTATGCTGTATTTTATGGTTTTGAGCCAAGTGTTACGCGGTGGATCGACGTGTTTTTGTAAGTGAAGTAGCTGTGTCCACATCGAGGGCTCACCAGGCACATCGACAACACTAGCGTTTAAAGGATAACTTATGGTACGTAACGTCAGCCCACCCGTTAGAGTACATACGTCAGTATTATAGAAACAAAGTGTACTTTATGGTGCAATCATGTATACATCATACGTAACTTTAGTTATGTATTCCTCCGGGGTCGAGCAATGCTTCAATATACCTTGCTGAATCATAGGAACACAAATGTAATGTTTATTAGACTGCTAATAATGCAGAATCAACACTGGAGCCACAGACGTTAACCCGACATGACGCCTGTATCGTAGAAATAGCACATGTAGTGTTTATTGCTTTCTTGCAATATTAGACAGTCAGCACCAAAACCACAATTGACGTTCCATCGACATTACACCTGCATAGGCTGTTTTTACAAACCACTTTATAGACCTGGCGTGGCTCTGTGGTACAATACCTGATTGCCATGAAGATTGCTTGGGTTCGATTCCTGCGGGGAGCCTAAATTTTATTCTTTCCATTCGACAGGTCAACGCTGCCGATGTCGGTTTTTCTTAACGCCCTCGCATTTAAATTACCAATCTCTGTTCTCGCCGTTCCTGGGTAGATATAAACTGTCAATCACCTGTGGCGCATATCCGTACACCGCGGCCCGTGGGGGGGGGGGGGGGGGGGGGGAGGTGATTCTTAAAAGGAAGAAGGAAATGAAAATGGAAATTGGGTGTGGAGTGCACGATAACTGTCTCTCAAGTGAGGACACCTCAACCGATACACTCACGGGGATTAGGGATTAAAGGGACAGTGAGAGTGAAAAGAGTATGGTAAAAGAAGAAAAAGAAAGGTATGAGTGGAAAAAAAAAAAAAACCCGCGGCCCGTGGTAAACGGGTATGTACAACACGTGTCTGGAGGAAAGGGTTTGACGACGTGCGCGACAGGATTTTCATGTTTTTCATCTCGTAACCAGACGGTCACATTCGTCAAAGCTTCTTGCCCTCCCATGCCAATTTTGGCCTACACCAAGTTAAGGAGGAGATCATGAGAGCACCCAGATGTAGGCAGATAGATAGATAGATAGATAGATAGATAGATAGATAGATAGATAGATAGATAGATAGATAGATAGATAGATAGATAGATAGATAGATAGATAGATAGATAGATAGATAGATAGATAGATAGATAGATAGATAGATAGATAGATAGATAGATAGATAGATAGATAGATAGATAGAAACGCTCAAAGTGCCAAGATTCGCTAAGAAATGCTTCGCATTTAAAAGGGATGACGTACAATCAAGGCCACAAGAGAATAAAAGAACTCACGGCGTTGTGTTGCCGTCATACTATCCAGTGACGATAAGCAGAGACCTAGCTTTTAAGTTTTCCCAGAAGCGAGGCTGCAACCACTGCGCGCCGCACCAGGGTGTCTACCAAGTTAACATTTCTAAATTCCCTGAGTTTTCCAGGTTTTCCCTGAGTGTTTTTGCTGAAATTCCCTGAGTGAAACAGAACTTTGTTTTATGTCAAGATGGGTGGAGACCATATCACTCGGTGATGTCACTCTCTAATACGCATTTTAGAAAATGAAAACGACTTAATCCCATTTGAATAGTACATAGAACAGATAAACCTCAATATAGCGAAGTTGGTAAAAGTGGCAACTCACTTTGTTATATCGAAACTTCGTTAAACTGAAATTCGACCTTTCATACAAGGCATAGTTACTGAAGGATTAATCTTAAACTGAAAAGACCACAAGAATGCTTGACTAATATGGCAACAAGAAAAAACTTTTTTTTATTTTTTTGCGTGAAAAAAAAATCAATTTTGTTGAGCCTGAGATGCAGCAATCACAGATGCCTTGCCAGAGTGTCACATGTAAAGACGAAACAAATGTGGGTTTAATGCACTGTGGAATTGCGCTTGTTCTGCTGCTGCGGGTTGTTGTCAAATCCTCGCGCGTTGCCCAGAGCAATGCAACGCCTTTGCTATCATGTTGCCCAACCGAACTATTTGCTCTCCACGAACGCACAACATTGAAAACCATCCCACGCTAGAAAAAAAGAGTCAATTTCACCGCGAGAGCAAAATAGTAAATCCGATAGCAACAAAGAGGAATTTTATATGAATATAGGCTAGCAGCTCGCTCCTTCAGGAAACCCAGCCGCTGCACTAAGAGAAGTGCCCTATCTATGAGATCTATGGCTCAGGGGAGGATTCAGGTACATAATGGGGGGGGGGGGGTACAAAGGCTGAAGCCAACGCTGAGCAGTGCATTTTGGTGGGTCACGCATATTTACAACAGCCCAGAGGGGATTATGGCGGTGCCTAAGAAGCCTTCGTTGGAAATGTGCATAGGGAAGCAGGAAAGGGTAGAGCAATGAGAGGTAGAGAGCAGGGACAAAATTCTCTTTACCCCTTTTGGACAATGGCAGGCAAAGCAACCTGACAAAGGGGGCAAACTCGACAAGCAAGCCTGACAAAGGAGGTGGACGACAGGCACTGAAGAGAGGGGGCGGGGGCTGGCTTGGGGGGGGGGCGATCGCCGCTATCACCCCCCCCCCCCCCCCGCAGGGATCTGCCACTGCTATGGCTTCAACGGAAGTTTTGCAATTAGAGCACAACACCTACAAAGGTATGAGCCGTCTGCTGATCCCCACTAAAGATACCGCGGCGCACGCGACCACGCCCGCATGGTACAAAGTACGCACTTCCTGTCGGACTCACGCAGACAGCCCCCCCCCCTCCCAACGCGCCGGCTCCTATCCATGTGCCCATCGCGCGAATGAGACGGTCGGCTCGTTTCATCTCTGCTTAAGCCCCGTTCGTCGGCAACGCTCGCGCACTTTCACTCGCACATGGAGCATGCGACGCGCGGGGTGATGTAATCGCGATTTGGACTTGATAGGGAATATCATGGCGAAGGCGAAAAATTCGCGTCGGAGTGTCTATATAATTGCTATCGCAAAAAAAAAGCAATATAGCTGCGGGCTAAGATCGCATGAAAGCACGGCAACATCCTGAATTATGGCACATCCGATTACGGTGGAAACGTTACTGTCTTCCGACATCGCGCGGAATCGAGTATGTGGGACCCGTGCCGGTGTCGCGAATTTCGGTCGCCGCTATGCCATGGCTCTAAAAAGTTTTGTAATTCGGCTTTGTAGCAAACACCCACGTGGTGTGGCTGGTAATTGCCAGCTGCAGCCCCCCAAAATTTCAGTCGACTGCCTAAAACTTGTTTCAGCAGTGCCCTCATCGGGAAAAAAAGAAATAAAAAAGCTTTCACTTGCTGTGAATGGGCCCGTTAGTTACGCTAGCTCTCGCCTGGAAATTTATTATATTCTTCACGGAGTCCTAAATAGCATCTTTGAAGCTCGGGATCAGAGCGAGTGAGCTCTCCGATAACAGCCAACAAGCGTCTTTTCTCTCGCCGATCGGGATGGCTTGCCAGATACGAGCCTTGTCGAAGACATCCGCTTCCTGCGCGATCGCTTGCAAGATAACTCAAGCTCGTTACATCTACTGCTACCGCTTCTACAACTAATCATGCTTGTTACTTGACACGCGGCGATAACAAAAACACCATATCGGGCGCTAACGCACAGCACGCGCGAGAAAGATTACAGAACTACACCGCGTACTCCCAGAACATTCTGACAACATTGCGCGATACGATGTGTCGTGGTTCATGGTTCCCGCATGCCACGCATTAGCCGGATTCTCTCCCACTTCACAGCTCCGAAGGCGACGACAGCATCAAGGTGTGCCACTTCCCCGCAGCCGCAGCGGCCGTTTGATTTGAAAAATGCGTTCACAAAATATCGAGCAAGCGCTACCGCGACTTTCGTCGCCTTTCAATAAAGATACTGTGGATTTTCCCTGATGGGAGCACAATTTTCCCTGAGTTTTCCCTGAGAATTTCCAGACTACCCAAAATCCCTGAGATTTCCCGGTTTTCCCGGTCGGTAGACACCCTGCGCACGCTCCTATGGATATGTTAATAGCATATAATCTATAGCACGAAAGTGCTATAGATTTCATGCGAAACAATCAGCGAACAGCAGCCTATGCTGGATTTTTCTCTTTTGAGCTAAGCATTACGAGGTAAATCGATGTCATTGTGTAAATTTAGTAGATCTGTGCATAAGGTGGGCTTTACAGGCACGACGACTACACTGGCGTGCATAGGTCGGCAGACTCGCTCAGACTGACAGCTAGCCGTGAGTCTGGGTCTGAGTGAGTCTGGGTCATTAATATTTGGTGAGCTTGAGTCCGAATGAGTCAGGTTGTGAATTCTTGAATTTGTTACGACTCTGCCTTGATTCATTGTTTGTTTCCTTCCAGGGAAAATTGTTTTTACAGGACCCTGGCACATGCATCGGGTCTTGTTTAGCTCCAGCACTGATATTTTTCTTGCTAAGGAAATACTGCACAATGAGCTAAGTAGCCTTGGATCTGTAAGATGTTTCCGCTACATAGAAGACTTTCTAGTATGTTTTCCATTTTACCAATCTTCAAGAGAAAATGATTCATAATGTGTAGGGGTGTTTGCAAAAGAGCACCAAAGAGGAGAGTTTACGGTGGGAAATTCCAGACAAGGGAGGCCTACAGTTTTTAGACATTTCGCTGACATTCAGTGCAAGCCACATGTGTTGGGAGTACAAATTGAGAAGTGAAAAAAATCCGGCAGATCCCACGCACTGTGGGAATTGATGTAATGCGAAGCAGCCAGCAAAGAGCTGCATACATCGCCTGTTTGTGTTTGAGGCAAATGAGGTCATTCACGTCATGCCATCTAGTTCACTATATATGTATCACATGTTTGTCATGCATGCATGCATGTACAATCTTTAATATAACGAAAAGTATACATCCTGGTATATACAATGCATGACCTGTCATTTATGTTCGTCACGCACTCATGTCATGTCATACCAATTTTGGTGCATGTCCAGTTAACAAAACGGCTGGAAGCGCACCAAGACAGTGTCATGTGAATCATGTCGTACATGACATGCATGTTATGATTTGCATGTTAGGACTTGTCATTTATGTTCGTCATACAGTCACGTCACGAAATACCAGTTTTCGTTATATCAAGCTAGGGAAACGGCCGTAAGCGCACCATGAGCATGGCATGTAAATAATGCTGTACATGAACTGCACGTCATGATTGTCATGTCACCACCTGTCATTAGTGTTCATCATACAGTCTCGTCGCGCACTACTAATATAGGTGTATGTCAAGCTGGCGAAACGGCCGAGAGCCGACCATTAGCGTGGCATGTAAATCATGCCCAAGATGACATGTATGTCATGATTTTCATGTTATCACCTGTCATTTGCATTCGTCATGCAGTCACGTCACGAAACACCAATTTTGGTATACACCAAGCTAGCGAACCGGCCGCAAGAGCACCATGAGCATGGCATGATTTTCATGTTACCACCTGTCATTTATATTGTAGAAGAAATTTTTTTAGCGCTGCAAAGTTGAGGACGAAAAAACATGAACACAGACGAAGCGCTTCGTCTGTGTTGTCCATGTTTTTTCGTCCTCAGCTTTGCAGCGCTAAAAAAATTTCTTCTACAGTATGTTCCAACTAGCCCCCACTCAAGCTCTTCTGTCATTTATGATCGTCGTACAGTCACGTCACGCAATACCAATTTTGGTGTATATCAAGCTAGCGAAACGGCCGTAAGCGCACCATGAGCGTGGCATGTAAATCATGTTGTACATGACATGCGTGTCATGATTTTCATGTCACCACCTGTCATTTGTGTTCGTCATACGGTCATGTTATGCTATACCAATTTTGGTATAACGTCCCATTAACGAAACGGCCAGGAGAGCACAAAGTCATAGCCGGATAGATAGATAGATAGATAGATAGATAGATAGATAGATAGATAGATAGATAGATAGATAGATAGATAGATAGACAGATAGACAGACAGACAGACAGACAGACAGACAGACAGACAGACAGACAGACAGACAGATAGATAGATAGATAGATAGATAGATAGATAGATAGATAGATAGATAGATAGATAGATAGATAGATAGATAGATAGATAGATAGATAGATAGATAGATAGATAGATAGATAGATAGATAGATAGATAGATAGATAGATAGATAGATACGCTCAAAGTCGCGTAAGTTCGCTAACAAATGCTTCACGTCTAAAAAGTTTGCTACCTTACGACTCGGGACATTCGAAATTAGTCAAGAGAGCCATAGCCAGTACAAACGTCAACCAGTCTCTTAGGAAGTCATGCCCCAGTAGTATCAACCACAGTATGATGCGTCAAGTTTCTAACCTCAGAGATAGTTGTTAGCCGCCTTCTATCATAGCGTCTATCGCTGAAAACATTCTGAGAGGCCTGAGCCAAGGAAAGGATGCAGCCAAAACACTGATGAAGATTGGAAGAGGGAGGCTGTGTTACCCTACATCAGGCCCGTAGCCAGGTATTTTTAAACGGGAGGGGGGGGGGGGGGGGCACTTGCTGAAAGCCTTGACTATTTGAGAAAAACTCCTACTTTTATGAGTTACTTTCGATAAAACACCATGTGTCATCAAAATTTCGGGGGGGGGGGGGGGGCTGCCCCCCCCCTCCTGGCTACGCGCCTGCCTTACATGCATAAAGTTTCACACAGCCTAAGAAAAGTTAGCTGAAAAGCGTGACACAAAAGTAGTGTTCTCAGCTCCTTTGAAAATTAAAGGGCTCTGCAAGAAAAGGTAATTCTGATAAAGAAAAACAGTCAAGCAACAGTTTCGGAATAAGGCATTCGAACAGGTATTTGGAATGTGTAGACAACGTGCCTTACAAAATTCCATCTCGCGAACGCAAAATCATACATAGTGCAGACAGGACGATGTTTAAAAGTCAGAATAAGAGAAGACAGGTGCGCAACTGAAATGCAACAGTCTCCAGGGCATTTAGCGGCGCACTGCGCATGATGTGGGTGTAAACTTATGTTTCGAGGGGGGAGCGTAGGAGAGGAGAGAGAGGGGGAGGGGACGCGCATGCGCTGGCTCTCATCACGGCGTTGCGCAGGAGAGAATGAGGCGCGCGAGAGGGGGGGAGCGTAGGAGTGAAGAGGAGGGGGACGAGGATGCGCAGGCGCAGTAAGGGTTGTCTCGCCGCACACCACCACCACCACCGGATCGAACTCCGCCATAAGACGCTTCGCATCTAAAAATGATCCGACAAACCACGTAAGCTCTCCTTCCATAGCGCTGAGAAATCCAGCTTTCAATTTCATAGACGCCCCTTACATCAATCCACGCGTGTCTTCTTGAATCCTAGATTTGCACAGTTCACCTTTATTTATTTTTTAAATCTGTTTTTTATACGCCTCTCACCCTTTCATGTGTGTGCACATATGACGTGCATTGTTACCCATAAACAGCTGCAAGTTTGCGCACATATGTATCCTGTCTTCTCGCTTTGTCCTGGTGTTTCAGTACTGATAGCTTGCACGTGCCGTCATGGACGCGAAACATGGCTCCAGCATGGCGGCTTAGATGACGTCAAGGCGGCACAATCATGCGACGATTAACCTGTTTCAGTGAGATAACGACGTCGCCGTTATTGAGCCGCTGTGCATGAATAACGAAGGAACCAGCATGCGATGTGCTGACAACACTGACGTGACATCAGAAAGTTCGCGCCCCACAATGTTGGTGCGTCAATGCGGCTGTTTCAGTGACGTCACTGCAAAAAGAGCGCAGCAAAAGAACGGTGCATATGATATGTGGCGTTCGTTCGCGTATTAGATCAACGCACGACCGTAGCTGACGGAGAGAAGAGGGTGAAAGGAAAGACAGGGAGGTTAACCAGAAGCAGTCTCCGGTTTGCTACCCTGTACGTGGGAAGGGGATGTAAAAGAATGAAAAAGAAGAAGAAGTAGAGATGTGACGACAGCACGTGACAAGATACAACAACAACAACAACAAAACAAGGTCCTGACCGTAGTCCAAGTACTACACAGCAACATTTTCTTCCAAGAGTCAGAGTTTGACATTGAGTCCGGTTGCTTGGAGAAACCGCAACAATGCCCTCAGAGCGGCTCGTGCTGAAGACCGGGTAGGCCCTAGCATTTTGTTCTCCGTGAGAGGGCGGTTGTCCAGCTGGCCTAATGCGGCTGAGAGGGCCGCTCTTTCGGAGTTAATATTTATGAGAATGTTATGAAACCCGCCGCGTGGTTATGGTGCATTTGTGGCGTTTGTGGTGTCCTGACTTCTTTCTTGTGTCCGTGTTTGCACGCCCTGTCTTTTTAGAGTGGTCATGCTGCTTGACTCCGGCCGCGGTGGCTGCATTTCAGTGGAGGCAAAATGCTAGAGGCCCGTGCGCTTAGATTTAGGTCACGTTAACGAACTCGAGGTGGTCGACATTTCCGGATCTCTCCACTACGGCGTCTTTCATCGTGGTTTTGGGACGTAAAACTCCAACAATTATTATTGCATTGTTATAAAAGCGGATAGCCAGCACCGCAACTACAATTCGCCTTGTCCCGGAATGACGGTTGTTTATTGTTTCTTTCCTAGCAAGTTAGTAGCACTGGCGTGGCTCTGTGGTTGCATACTTGACTGCTGCGCAAAATACCTGGGTTCGACTCCGGCTCGAGCTGTAACACTAGAGCGCAGCTCTTAGGCGCCCTGCGGCTGGCTATATATGCATTCGTCACCAGCCCAATTTTACATTCGGCTCCCTACTTCCAATAACACAGAGCTGAGCTAGTTGGTAAGTATTCATTCTAAAAAGACAGGGCGTGCAAACACGGACACAAGAAAGAAGTCAGGACACCACAAACGCGTTTGTGGTGTCCTGACTTCTTTCTTGTGTCCGTGTTTGCACGCCCTGTCTTTTTAGAATGAATCCCTACTTCCACCTACGCAAATGCGATGGTCGAAACAAAACGGCTGGTGACGGCTATGCCTTGGACATAGTTCTCCGCAAGGTTTATAAGAGAGCGCTCGATCTCCCCATAACGACGTCCAACCAGCGTCTCCTCGGTCTGGAAATGACTAACACCTTTGGGGAGTTACGAGAAGCTCATTCATAGTGAAACAACAGCGCGACGTAGACGCAGACTAGGAAGTACACAGGACCAGCGCTTCCTAGTTTGTGTCTACGTCGCACTGTTTTTTCACTATGTATTTGTACCAACTAGCTCGCATCAAATCCCTCATGAGAAGCTCGTCTTAATAATCCATACTTGCGCATTAGCAAAGCACCTGCGGGGAGCCGCCTTCTGCCCTGCTTACACATATTACACAGACGGAAGAACGGGGTCGCATCCACGAAGCTTGGCGCTTAGCACTACATGTGAGACCCCTTCCGAACAATATGACTACAGATACTCATGATGGTCGCCGTCTTGCGCGGGCGGAGGCTATCTCACAACAATATGGCCATAAGCCAGGTGTCTTGATGCAGCCGGCCAACAACATGGGGGTTGGTACACGGCGGCCGTCATCCACCGAAACACTATAGTTCAGGATCTTACTTTCCGTGCCCCAAACATTACACTTGCGGAGGAGATCACCATTACACTGGCCGCCGCAGATCCAGAGTCCCCGGTTATTGTCACTGACTCAGGGGCACCTGCCACAATATTGAGCAATGGTATGTTCCATACCGTGCTTTCAAAATCCTCCACGCATGCGAATACACAGGGTATCAGCCTGTCGTACCGTCGTGTGGGCTCCGGCTCATGCTGGTCTTGAGGTGAACGAGGCAGCCGACGCTGCCCGCCCGCGCGCTTACTCACCGGGCATCGCCTCATGTGCAGCCAGATCCGAAACCCAATTGCCATCTGGCCACCACCTTTAGAGAGATTACCTTTCATTATCAAACCTCCCATGGCCTCTATCCCCCCTTCTGTAAAGGCCTCACACGGGCAGAGGAACTCTGGCTTCTCCGCCTGTTCACCAATACTATAATGTGCCCGGGAGTACTGAAGCATTTCAATTCTGCTTTCTCGGGCGCGTGCCCGCACTGTGAGGAGGAGTTTTCGGACACCTATCACACGGTGTGGGCCATTCCCCTCAAATCCTACCTAACCACCCCACCCGAGAGGACTCAGAAGCTGTCTTGCTCGGCTGCTCCGACCTCCACGCCCAACAGGCATTGGTGCCAAGAGCCCGAGCTGCCGCGGAAGCTACAGGGATACCGGGCAAGGGATCCCTCCTAGTGTTTGTGAGAGGCGGGCCCTTCCGACTCGCCCCAACCATACCTCTCAGTGTTAATAGATAAATAAATGTAGCAAGTGCGCTCAAAAGACATACCGGGACAGATCAGAGACAGAATGAAGATACCTCCGCTACCCAGAAACATGAACCCTGCCTTTCACGAAGGCAGACGTAAAGCCAGGGCAGAGGCATTACAAGCCAAGTACACCGGTCGACGGGACGTCTTGTATACGGACGCTGCGGAATATGGGAACAAAGCGGCAGACACGGCAGTGGCAGTCAGGGATAACGGCGCCCTGATGGCGTGCTGCACAGTCAGTGGTGTCGAGACTGTAGAGGCCGAGGAAGTGGCCATAGCCTTGGCCATCAGCCAAAAGGGGGTCAGGGTGGTCATCAGCGACTCCAAAAACGCCGTGAGGAATTATGAATCGGGAAGGGTGACGGAGACTGCCGTCCGTATGTTAAACACGTTAGGAGGACCCAGAGAGATGATTCTGCTCGTCTGGGCACCAGCTCACCAGGGACTTAGAGGGAACGAGGAGGCTCACTCGGTCACCCGAGGTCTCACTTACCGGTCGACCCCCGGAACCTCACAAGTTACCGAACTTAGAAAACGAAGTGAGGATGTGCTCGCATATCATGAAATCGTAACACACCACAGGCTGAATCGGCAAGTATACCCAGGTGCGGACACATCGCTCAATAATAAAGACGAGGTTATGTGGCGAAAGTTGCAGACGGGGGTTTTTCCAAACCCCGTACTTTACAGCAAGTGGCACCCAGAAGTTTTCCGGTCCCAGTGCAAATTTTGTGATAAGGCAGCGAAATTGGTTCACATGGTGTGGACATGTTTGAGTCAGAACGATGGTTCCCACACCCTAGAATCCTGGGAGGCCCTGCTCCGCAACCCAGACCCCAACGTCCAGCGGGACCTCATCAGTCAAGCCCTTGCTGCTGCCATGTCTCAAGGGATTCCGGCCGACGGCTAGGGGCGACGGGCAATGCCTGACGTAATTGACTGATTTTAAAAATAAAGTTTTTTCTCTCTCTCTCTCCCTCTCTTTCCACCACCACCCCGTTCCTGTGTTGAGCGGCGTCGCTGTTGTTGGCTGGCGTCGGCGTACCCGATAGAGCGAACGAGGACGTAAGAGCGAACGCGGAGTCTGTCGATATCACGAGCTTCTAACCTCGCTTTCTTCCTCCGTCACGCATGCTGGCCCCTCGGTCGGAGCTCGCGTTCATGCAGGGCTGGCACGTGCACTGCGGATGGCTACGCTTGTAGTAACGAGACTGTCGGCGTTTCGCTTGGTTCGCGACGCCTGCAATGCACAGAGTGGTGCGCGTAGCACTCGAGCGCTGGCATTTTCTGCGGCAGTATGTAACGAATGTTACAACTGCGGATCGCCAAAACTTCAAACACAGTTGGCGTTGCCCCAACACGAAGCTGCGCTCAGAATTCGTGCTAGGCAGTATCGCAATCATCACTGATTTTTTTTATTATTACTTGCTTCCACCGGGATATTTCACTCATCGACAACGCCGCCGACGCCGGTACCACATTTTCTACAGTGGACACCGGACTAGATAAACGCTTGTGATGAACAGCTGTGTGTTGCTATATACGGAATGATGTGCTATTCCAGATACTGTGGGCAGAACTAGAAATGTGTGCGTGTGAACGCTTTATTGCAATGAGAACTTCTGCGAGGAGACTGTACATTGCCATGTTATTTTAACTTGTTTCAGTGTGCCATATCTTTTAACACGAAAGTGTTATATGCCGGGGTCCACCAAGACTTCAGTGACGTATTTCCGTCACGGATATGACGTCGAAAATATATACACGATCAGATGGCAAAGAAAAAAACGTCCGTCAACGGGCATCGAACCCACGACAGCTCGGTCCGCAACAGCAGATGCCGCGCACGCTGTCCACTGCGCCACGGTCACAGTCTCTAGATGCCTTACAAACGCGCCTTTTATATCTACCACTCTCCCGGTCGGCGGGGTGGTGTTGCCCTCTGGGTGCGGTAAAGTACAGCACAGTAAAGTAATCCGTCATTACTGTGGCCTCCGCGATTAGCATCTGCAACGCGTTACACGTCCCTCCCATTCGGCACGTTTTCAATAGAAGTTCAATTTTGTCAATGCCTTAACACACCGCGATGTGGCAACCTTAGTCCAAGCGTCCTAAAAGCGTCGGCCTCGCTCATAGCACCGCGCTAATCCAAACCAAAAATAGCTCTGCGACGCGCGGCTGCCTCACCTGGCTGTAAAACCGCGTTCCCCGCTCACGCGCTCGCCCCTAGAAAAATCGCGGCCGGGCTACCGGGGCGGCACGACGCGCTTTGCGTTTCCCTCTATTCCGGCCGTAGTGTTCAATCACACTTTAACATGCCGCGGAATGGCGAGCAAGTTGTGCGTCCAATATGCGACGCTCTTCTCGCTATCACACCTCGTTCTCTGATTACGCTTTCACCGTTAACTACTACAGCTACCACAAGGGTTTGTTTAATCATTTAGCATGGACGTTAGTCGTCGGGATGGAGATGTACCACCAATCATCAAAGTGGGTACATCCACGTTAAACGGTGCTATAGCTGCCAGACATCAATATACATGGTGCAAACTCTCTTATATCAATGTACAGTAAACATTCAGTTACTTCTGTAAGGGCACGCTTTACTTTCGTGTTATTCCGATTCCTATGACGGAGGGATCAACCATGTTTTTTTTCTTAGTTGCTCAAGTTTTATTTTGGGTAACCATTTTTCTTTTCTTTTTTCGCTGCAGAGCTTATGACTAGCCGAGGTAATGTAAACCTCAACCTCTCCACAGCAAGCCAGTTAAAACAGAACAGGGCTCTTTAACTCTCGCGTTAAAATTTCCAGAGTCTACTCTAGCTGTTCCTAGGTTGCTATATACTTTGAATCACTCGCATACCACGGGCCGTGTTATGCGGGTATGCGCCACGCGTGACTGTTGGAAAGGTTTACATGAAGTACGCGGCAGTCAAATCACGTTATTGATGTCATGACGTGTGAATCGTGTTCGCACTCATATCCTTCTATGTCAATTTCGGTAGGTCTATATATGATGTTAAGGACACGGTCACAAGATCACCCAGACGTAGGCGGATAGATAGATGGATAGATAGAAACCGTCAATGTGATTTTGGTTCGCTAACAAATAATGCTTCGCATTTAAGAAAGTCGGTATACCAATCGCTAAAAAAACGCTGCCAATCGGTAGCCGAGGCTCGTGTTAACGCGTGAGAATTATAGCACTGCACGCGACAAGGAATTTACAATTACGTTTTAAGGACAGCCAGAAATCGCTCCATCTTCTCTCGTAAATTGCGTGATTAACTGGCCCCACTACGTCATAGGCAAACAGACACGGCCATTGGCTGATTTCAGCATTCGTGTGCTGTATAGTTTCTGCGGCCGGCATGGGGTGCCACCACGTACCCGTGCCGTGCTGTATTGTGCTAGAATTACACCCCATAGAATTACAGCGCGCTCGTCATCACGCCGAAAATGAGCCGACACGTTAAAAAAAATGGGGAAGCTTAGCACATTCCAAGAACGTTGAGGCGAAAAGCTATTAGGGGCGAAGCACATTAGGGTCTCGGCTTGTCGGCGTGTCATGTCGTCGTCACGATAAATCAAGTTGTCAAACTATGGTCAGAAACAAGTGTATAATTAGTCAAATCCGGTTGAGAATAAACTAACATGACTTAAGCTAATTTAAAATAAATAAATAATCAGGATTTAATTGCACTGACAGAAATTTGTTCAATTCCGTCTCAAAATTGGTTTCAAACGCCAAGTTTTCTCCTGTAAAGCATAACTCGGCATGTTGCGTGTGTAAAACGAAGACAACTTACGGCAAGTCTGCCTCTCAATTAAATTATTAGAACCGGTTCAACACGAGAGAGGGCGCCACCGCTTCAGCAAGGGCGCGATTTCTCCTCCCACCGGCGCTTCTCCGGTGCCCAATCAGCGCGCGCCGTGTGGCGAGAGAGAGCGAACGGCACGCGTTTTTCTGTGATGGACGCTGAACGGCCGAACTCGCAAGGAGCGAGAACGCGCGCTCTCCCGCGAAATACAACGCCAGTGATGCCAACCCTAGGGATCTATCCCTAGATCTAGGAATTTTCGGTCTGTTTCAGGGATTTGGCGTCTCTTTATTGAATCTAGGGATTTTTGTAAGGCTCTGGAAATGTTACATTACACGGCCTAATAACAGCAGTTTCTGAGCAATCTCGCTTCTTTAGCTAGAAAGGCTATAAAAAAACAATAGTTTTCGCTATTTGCTGTATTGCATTTAGGCGAGCTTTGGCGTTCTGCTGGGCCGAGTGAAGGCGCTAGCAGTTCTATGACGCGAGATTATAATATGCTGAATGCTGTGGTGAATGAAACTTTGTTGTCGTAAAGTGCTTAGCATGTAACGTGCGTATCACCGTGAGCGCCCTGAGTGATTGCTGCTCTGTGAAACAATGAGAAATTTTGTCTTGTAGTGCACATGAAAACGTGTCAAGTTCACGCTCGTCGCGTGCCTTCACCGTGCAATGTCTTCATGTCTAACAACTTCTGGACCAGGAGACCTTGACAGGAGATCAAAAGTAGGGCTGACAATAGACCTTCTTCAAGCACACGAGCGCCACCAACGGGCGCGCAATCGCTCATGGGAAATGAGTGTGGAACACCCTAAAGAGTGTTCCACACTAGCTGCCATGGCTGCGATTGGCGCTGACTAACACTCCAAGGTTTAATGCATATATATACCCCATAAAGTGGACGGGAGGATGACCGCCGCCGTAGCTCAGTGGTAGAGTGAGTGAGTAACAACTTTATTAGTCGAAGGGGTGAGGGGTAAGGGAGGCTAAGCCACGAAGGCTGCCAGGCTGTGCTTCTCGATGACTTCTTCCGCTCGTTTCAGGACCCGTGTCTGGATGTCTCTGTCGTTGCTGGAGAGAAGGGCCTCCCATTGTTCCTCGGTGGGGGGTGAGCAAAGGAGGTCGGCGGGCGGGGGATCCTCCGGGCAGCCCCAGAGGATGTGGTTCAACGAGGCAACGTTGCCGCACAGGCAGCAGCGTGGATCGATGGCACCTGGGTGCATGTATGAAAATACGAGGGGGCACGGGAAGGTGCGGGTCTGTAGGCGACGCCAGGCGATCTCGGACCGCTTGGGAAGGCTGCTGTGAGGATGTGAATAGAAATACCGCTCGAGGCGATAGTGCTGAGTGATGTCGTGGTAGGTGACCAGGGGCTCCGGCACCAGGGCGTCCGACTCTGAGTGGCCCACCGCTCGGTCGACGAATCCTCGAGCGCGTTGGTGAGCTGTCTCGTTGCCGGGTAGACCCGAGTGGGCGGGGACCCAGATCAGTTCTATGCGGCACTGCTCATCTTGCTGCAGTAGGGGCCGAAGTAGCCGTAAGGTGGCAGGCGAGACGAGACCTCGCGCGAAATTGGAGATGGCTTGTTTGGAGTCGCTGATTATGACGTTTGCGTCAGCCGAGGTCGCGGCCAAAGCAATGGCCACTTCCTCCGCCTCGACGGCGTAAGGCGTTCTGACGGTGCCAGCCGTGATGGTCGGCCCCAAAGGAGCTGAGGAGGGCGACACGGAAACGACTACGAAGGCGTCCCTGCGTGCATTGTATCGGGCCGCATCTACGTAGGCGACGGCCGGGTGGTCGGCGTACTTTGCTTGAAGCATGGCGGCACGGGCTTGGCGGCGAGCGTCGTGGTGGCCCGCCAGCATATTCTTAGGTAGCGGCTTGATGTAGAACGCCGCTCGAATAGCATGGGGTAATGAGACCAGATCCGGAGGGTGGGAGGAGGTGTCGTGGCCGATGGAGGAAAGGATGTGGCGACCGGTCGGCGAACGGTAAAGGCGTTGCACTTGAGCGGAGCGGTGAGCCTCAATCAACTCGTCGAGCGTGTTGTGTACACCCAAACGGAGAAGACGATCGGTGGACGTGTTGGGGGGAAGGCCGAGGGCAGTCTTGTATGCCCGGCGGATGAGGACGTCAATTTTATCGCGTTCCGATTTTAGGAGACGTGTATAAGGAAGGCCGTACGTGAGGCGGGAAACGACGAAAGCGTCGACAAGGCGAAGTAGATCGTGTTCTCGCATGCCCTCACGCCGCGCACGGACACGGGCGAGCATACGTGCGGTCTGCTGCACCGAGAGCGAGAGCTTGTCTATGGTGTGTGTATTATGGCGGTTGGACTGTAGGATCAGCCCGAGCACGCGGAGATGCGAAACGACGGGGACAGGAGTAGAGTTGGCATGAACCGTGATGGTGGGGTGGGGAGTTTTGTAGCGACGCCGGTCGGGAGGCCGCATGAGAAGAAGGGCCGATTTGGCCGCTGAGCAAGTAAGACCTGCCGCGTGCACGTGGGACGTGACGACGTCGGTTGCGCGTTGCAACGTCTGCTCGATATGGCCGTCAGAGCCCGACGTGACCCAGAGAGCAATATCGTCCGCGTACAGGGTGTGTTTGTCCGCGTACAGGGCGTACAGCTTGCCAGGAAGCGAGCGGAGGGCAAGATTGAATAGAAAAGGCGACAAGACGGCGCCCTGAGGGGTGCCACGAGGGCCAAGCTCGTACGTGGGAGACGGGAGGTCCCCTATGATGATTTCGGCCGTGCGGGCGGTGAGGAACGCGCGAATGTAGTTGTAGGTGCGGGTGCCGGGGTTGAGGGCTGCGAGTTCGGCAAGGATAGCCGAATGGGAGACGGGGTCGAACGCCTTGTGAAGGTCCAGGCTAAGGAGAGCCTTTGTGTCTGAAAATGTGGGTGGGTCGAGGAGATCATGGAGTTGTAAGAGGACATCTTGCGTGGATAGGTGGGGGCGGAAACCAAGCATGGTGTGGGGAAGGAGATGGTGTGCGTCCGTGTACGTTTGCAAGCGAGCGAGAACGACATGTTCTAGAAGCTTGCCGACGCACGAGGTGAGTGAAATGGGCCTGAGATTCTCGATTGTGAGTTTCTTGCCCGGCTTGGGGATGAAAGCCACGCGAGCGTGTTTCCATGATTGGGGGAGGTTGCCGGAGCGCCAGCACTCGTTGAGGAACGAAGTGAGGGTAGCAACCGAAGGGGCGTCGAGGTTTCGGAGGAGCTTGTTGGGGATGCGATCTGGGCCGGGGGCGGAAGTGGTGCGGAGCTTCTGTAATGCCGCGTAGACCTCCGCTTCCGTGATATCGGCGTCCAGTACTGGGTTGGGGGCCCCAGAGTAGGACGCGAGAGGGGGAGGAGGTGTGCCAGGAGGCAGAAGCTGAAGGTATTTGGCGGACAGGTCTGCCATCAGCGACGGAGTGTCGCCGGGGTAAGCCCGGACCACTCGTTGTAACTGCTGCCGAGTGACCGACTTGGCGGAAGCAGGGTCGAGGAGGTGGCGGAGGAGATGCCAGGACTGTTTGCAGCCGCATCGGACGCGTTATTCGAAGGTCGCAGGTTCGGTCCCTGCCGGCGGCAAGTTATCTTTTCGTCCACTTTACTTACACATTTATATTCTAAATACTACAGATAACACCCCTCATACCTTCCTTGGCGTTATTGTCTGTTAGTTCTCATTAACTTTAGGTAGCAGAGTTGCGCATCTGTCTTCCAAACGCCGCTAGCAACCATGCGTTGCCGAGAAGCTGAAGCTGGGGCCAAGTATTGTATTTCTCGATGGCGCCGCTGCAGCGAACTGGATTGACACTAGTCATTCACATTAAAGTAAATCACCGGTCTTCGACACGTCGAATATGTCGACCGGTGACCCGGTAGGCATGTCGCCTGCAAAAACGGAGTCAGTCTTCGCGACATAGCCATGGTTGCTAGCCAGACCAATGCGCAACTATGCTACCCAAAGGTAGCATATACAGTAACTGTAACGCTGCGCTTCTCTATCGTCTTTCGACGACATTTGCAGCGAAGCACGCAGATAGGCGGCCAATTTTTCATGACTCGATTTGCGCTCAGCGTACTGGCAAGTCCCCATGGCTGACGACGCTCGACCGAAGACAGCGTTTGTCACACCCGACGGCTTGTACGAATTCAACGTCATGCCGTTTGGGCTGTGTAATGCGCCCGCGACCTTTGAGCGCATGACGGATATCGTTCTGCGTAACTTAAAATGGCACTGTCGCTGTCGCGCATCATCGCCGAGTGCCCGCCAATAAACGTCTTTACAGTAGTATCGTGAGCAATATGAGCTCGAACACGCGAGTGCGTGGCGAATAACCCCGAACCCTATACATCGGTTAGAGGCGCGCGCACATCGAGGCACCCTAACATCGGCTAACATCGGCTGATTTGCAGCGACCGCTGTCGGAAAGAGAGTGAAAAGGGCGCCGCGTTTCCGCTAGCAGTTGATACTCCCGTCTCGACATCGTTGCTGCAAAAACGGCAACTTAGAGCGTGTCAGTGGCCGCTAGCGGTGATACGAATACGTATCAACGCACACAGCCACACCCACTGACCCATCAGGCTATAAGCTGCCTAGATATCGGTTGTGACGTAGCCTGCCATGATGCACAGGCTATTATATCTACGTGGTGTTTGTTGACTGAGCATTTTGATACGCCTCCTTGATTTATTATTGTTTTCCGTGGAGGTTTTTTTGCGTTATCATTGCTAGCGGCTGATGGCACGCAATAAGCTGCCGTTTCACAGCAACGCTAGCGAACAGGGAGTGCCAACAGTCAGCGGAAGAGTGCGATCCTCCTTTCCGCTCCGGTTTCGGCAGCGCCATCCACGTATCACGCTATCTCGGTTTTGAGGCTATTTGCCACGCGCTCGCGTGTTCCAGCTCATATTGCTCACGATAGTACATATGTCTAGTTATAGTTGAAACAAAATCGTCTTCTGTCTCTCACTGCCCATTACCAGAGATTTTGCTGTAGGAAACACCGGCGCACACTGCATGCTTCGCCGCTCCCCAGGTTTCACGTTAGTGGAGCTAAAACACCCTCGGCTCTAATGGGACAGCTTGAGGTGCCTTTAGCCCCCGCGTTACACTGTGGCAGCGAGTCGCCCAATTTTCATGGGCCTTGTTTTGATGCGCTGCTTAAGGTTATGCTCAACTTAGTGCTGATATCCTGTCGAACTTAGTGATATCGAAATTTGGTTCTGTTAGGCTTCCGAAAGATTTCCCCTTCACGATCATATACATTTCACTGACATTTATGAAGCGCTATGTAGACGTTTGTAGAACTTTCGAGAGTCGTCTTCTGACTTGCGGAACCGACGCTGTACTGCGATCAAGTCAAGTGTGCACGTGTAAGCTGTCAAACCTCTTTATTAAGTTGCAATTAACTCAGACCACGCCAACTGTATTGTTTAATTGCATCTTTTATTCGTACACTATGAAGGGCAACTCGCCCAGAGCACACTTCAATCAGCACAGCACATATCTGCCACATTCACTTCCTATGACATATCATACTTGGTTCGCAGCACAAGAGCACACACCTCCCCCAGCAGCAACTGTAAGCGGGCGCTCGGTATCCGGACTCACGGGCATTACCTTATGATATGTCAGATAGCATAAAGAATACTGTATCGCTTTCACACATTGCCGGTTGTGAAATTACAAATCGATGTCCGTATAACCAGTTGCCCAGAGTCCGGCTCACCAGATTCGACTTTCTCAGGACTCCAATAAAGTTCTTGTCATGTCATGTCATGTATGTCGAAGTAAGCATATGTGTATGTTACGAAGTAAGCATATGTGTACGCATGTGTGCCGAAGTAACTTATTTGCATATGTGCTCGTTACTGATGTGTAAATGGGTATAATATGACACTGATGCAGACTATGTCAGGAGGTCAAGACTTCGTCAGGCTATCCTTTAGTCTTTGCTTCCCGCAAGGGAAATTTTGTATTTTTTTTTCCTGCAAATAAACAATGTTCAGTGTCCGGTACCGGCGAGTGTACAGAAATGCGTGCTTCGAACGTGCGGCGCCGGTCACGTGCATATTTTTCCGAAAAGTGAGGCTCTCTCGATCGTCGGCTTGTCGGCAATCGACCGTTTCTGATGTGCCAATCTGATGTTTTTATCGAGCTCACTTGTCACTTCACGTGTCACTGTTGCCAGGGTTACGTAGCGTACGTAACCCTGGCAGATGTACCGAAGACGTAGAGTACGTCTTCGGTTCGTGTCATATCGACGCAACTTCGACTCGAGCACGTATACATCAGTCCACCATTAGCTTTAACGGCCAGATTCATAGCGACATGGCGAGGCTTATCTCGATTAGCCGCGCATACCGGCCTCTATACAAAACGTTTGGATGTCACGTTTCAGTCCAGTGAGAACTGTACATGCATGACAAGAATGTGACAGCGAATGACGTGCCATCTAATAACAATGAATTGTCAATATGGATGACTTTATTTCGGTATATGGAGCTCCTCGCTGACTGCACAACAGTGCGCAGAAATAGAAAAAAAAGTCCCAGTTTCGCCGCAACGGCGAAGCAATGAATGCGATAGCAACAAATTGGAATGTAACGCGAAGAACGGAAAGCAGCTCGAAATTGCCAGCGCGTCGCTCGAACCCAAAGGACGCACGAAAAGAACGCACACAAGACGAGCGCGAACTATCATGCGTCACAGCTCGATGCTTGAAGCGCACTGCTGAAATATAAAGCAGGACGCACGAAACGAACGAACAGGTATACTCAGGAAGAGCGCGAACTAAATGTCGCAGTTGTTACTTATTTCTGTTTGAACAGCGCACTCTTTCGCAAACGCGGCCGCTGCAGCGAGCGAAGTGACCTTCTTACGCCCTGTGACTTCAGCGCGGACATCGCGGGGAAAGCACAAGACATAGAATCCCCCGCTCCACCTCCCCCGCCCGCCCCCTTCTTTCCTTGAGATAAGCGCACGAAGGCGACCACGCCCTGCAGGGCAAAGAGCATCGGCGTTCGCAGGAGCGGGGCGGCGACCTTTAGAGCCCAGCGCCCAGCGCGCTCCTCGCGCCATCTCGCTGGTAATGAAGAAACGCTTATAAGCGCCTGCCGTCTCTGAGTCCGGCCAGCGGTAAAGGGTGTGTGTATAACGCTCGCCGTTAGCTACCTGGACGATCTGCGTTTCGTGGCGTAGTGGCTAGCGCCACGCGCTGCGGAGCGTAGGTGCCTGGTTCGATTCCGCGCTTCGGAAGCATTTTTCTGAATTATTTTTTGGGGGGCTTTTATATATATATATATATATATATATATATATATATATATATATATATATATATATATATATATATTGTCACGTGGTCGTGACGTCGACGAAGACAACAGTGAGCACGTCCGAGATGAAACTGTTTATTTGGCCGAACTTGTGGCCGAGAAACTGAGAACTAGAACTACAGCAATACACGCTGTACAATGATAGCGGCGAACAGGGCGTCGTCCGTCGATCAACTGACAAGCGGTGAAGCGCGTCGGCATTTAAACATGTGCCGTCGAATATTCCAGCGTTATCACTGGCTGTCCTGCAAATTCTAGAATAAGCTCGAGTGTGCGCGTCTTGCGCGCAATCTTAACAAAACGATCTACAATGATCGCGAAGGTTCTCGAACAATGAGGCGCGGTTCGCGCTGAGCGTTGCCGACAGTCTTTGTGGCCGAAAACCGAATACAGAAAAAGCGATAAAGAAACGCACGTGGCAATGCCCCCCTCTGAAAAAGCATCGTCCCGATGCTTTAAACAGAACAGCCCAATGAATGCAACAATAAATAACAAGAATAAAGCAACAAAGTAATATAAACAATAAGCACAAGAAAGAAAGCACAATAATAAAGCAAAATGACAGTCCTCAGATTCGCTAACGTGCGTAATATGGTTTGAGGCGCACGACATGGACGACTTCAGGTCGTGCACGGCGCCGCTGAGAGTTCGTAATGCCGTCAGGGACAACCTCGTAGTCAAGTGCGCCGAGGCGTCGAAGTACCCTGTACGGTCCGAAGTATCGTCGAAGAAGCTTCTCACTGAGTCCCCGTCGGCGTATTGGCGTCCATACCCATACACGGTCATCGGGTTGGTATTCCATGTGGCGTCGTCGAAGGTTGTAGCGGCGGCTGTCAGTCGTCTGCTGGTTCTTGATCCGTAGGCGGGCGAGCTGTCGTGCTTCTTCGGCGCGCTGTAAGTAAGCGGCGGCGTCGAGATTGTCTTCGTCGGTGACGTTGGGTAGCATGGCGTCGAGCGTCGTCGCCGGGCTTCTTCCGTAGACCAACTTGTACGGCGTCATCTGCGTCGTTTCTTGGACGGCCGTGTTGTAAGCGAAGGTCACGTACGGAAGGACGGCGTCCCACGTCTTGTGCTCAACGTCGACGTACATGGCCAGCATGTCGGCGATGGTCTTATTTAGACGCTCTGTGAGGCCATTGGTCTGTGGGTGGTAGGCGGTGGTGCGGCGGTGGCTCGTCTCGCTGTATTTGAAGATCGCCTGAGTTAGGTCCGCAGTAAACGCGGTACCTCTGTCTGTTATGAGGACCTCTGGGGCGCCATGACGCAAGACGATGTGCTCCACGAAGAACTTGGCTACCTCGGTGGCACTGCCTTTGGGCAAGGCCTTTGTCTCGGCGTAACGGGTGAGGTAGTCAGTTGCTACGACGATCCACTTGTTGCCGGAAGTCGACGTCGGGAACGGCCCCAGTAGGTCCATCCCGATTTGCTGGAACGGCCGGTGAGGTGGTCCGATTGGCTGCAGAAGTCCCGCTGGCCTAGTCGGCGGTGTCTTCCGTCGCTGGCAATCTCGGCAAGTCTTAACGTAGTGGGCGACGTCGGCAGGAAGGCGTGGCCAGTAGTATTTTTCCTGTATCCTCGCGAGCGTGCGGGAAAAGCCGAGGTGGCCAGCCGTCGGGTCGTCGTGCAGGGCCTGCAGAACCTCTGGTCGCAGTGCCGAAGGAACAACGATGGGGTAGTCGGCCCGGGCCGGAGAGAAGTTCTTCTTTACGAGGACGTCGTTTTTCAAGAGAAATGACGCCAATCCCCGCCTGAATACTTTTGGAACAACGGCGGTCCTGCCCTTGAGGTATTCCACAAGGCCCCTGAGTTCCGGGTCGGCTTGCTGTCGTTCAGCGAAGTCGTCGGCACTTATGGTTCCCAAGAAGCAGTCATCATCATGGTCGTCCTGCGGCGGTGCGTCGACGGGGGCACGAGACAAGCAGTCGGCGTCGGAGTGCTTTCTTCCGGACTTGTAAACGACGGTAATGTCGAATTCTTGAAGTCTTAGGCTCCACCGCGCGAGGCGACCTGAAGGGTGCTTCAAGTTGGCTAGCCAACACAAGGCGTGGTGGTCGCTCACAACTTTGAAGGGTCGGCCGTAGATGTAGGGGCGAAACTTCGATGTAGCCCAGATGATGGCCAGGCACTCCTTGGGCGTCCGGAGAAGGATCGGTGCGGGCGGCACAGCGTCTGTCATCGTCGCTGTGGTCGAGGTCAGGATCTTTGTTTGCCGGGTCTTTTCAGGTAGAGGCCCGTGCTCTGGCGGTAGACCTTGTTGCCTGCGGCTTGCTCGACGATCCGGGTTTTCTTTGCCGTCGTCCTCCTCGCGGCTTGGGCTTGGGTCAGCGCTTCGCGGGGGCGTCCGGATCATGGAAGAAGCAGCAACTCCACCAGATGTCACGTGGTCGTGACGTCGACGAAGACAACAGTGAGCACGTCCGAGATGAAACTGTTTATTTGGCCGAACTTGTGGCCGAGAAACTGAGAACTAGAACTACAGCAATACACGCTGTACAATGATAGCGGCGAACAGGGCGTCGTCCGTCGATCAACTGACAAGCGGTGAAGCGCGTCGGCATTTAAACATGTGCCGTCGAATATTCCAGCGTTATCACTGGCTGTCCTGCAAATTCTAGAATAAGCTCGAGTGTGCGCGTCTTGCGCGCAATCTTAACAAAACGATCTACAATGATCGCGAAGGTTCTCGAACAATGAGGCGCGGTTCGCGCTGAGCGTTGCCGACAGTCTTTGTGGCCGAAAACCGAATACAGAAGAAGTGATAAAGAAACGCACGTGGCAATATATATATATATATATATATATATATATATATATATATATATATATATATATATATATATATATATATATATATATATATATATATATATATATACAGGGTGCATGACGGCGGCGGCGACGGGGACGGACAAAAATCAGCCGAGACTGTCCATATAATTGCTATCGCAGTAAAACAATTAAGAGCATCTATCACTACGGTGCGCGGGTTCTGGCGGGTTTTTTTTTTCTCTTACGCCCACTTAAAAAAAGAAAGATTCCCGTGGCGAGATAGAAGTAATCGCATTGGTTACTCACGTCAGCGAACGTCGACAAGTCAACCACAAAGAAGCCGCAACCCGTGAACCTGAGGTCGTCGTGCTTCATGCTGTTGAGCATCATCCGCAGCTGCGAATAAGAGTTTCCAGTGGCGCCATCTGCCACAGACGTCGTGGAAGGATCTGTCGCGTTGCTTTACAAAAGAAAGGTCGAGGCCAGCTCCGATGCGGCTTACAGTGAAATGCGCGCAAAACGCGTAATTTTTCACTGACGTTTCAATGTATGCTGAGTGATGATGTATATACGTGTTAACCTGTACCAACTTTCAAGGACCTCTATCATTGAAGATTGAAAGCTATCATTGAAATTGGTGCGCTTTAATTACCACCTCAAGCACAGCGTGCGCAGGAAGACAATTAACAACTAAGCGTGTGTGTGTGTGTTTTTTTTTTTTGAAAAAAAAAACATATTTATGGCGTCATGTATATCTGTGCGCGTTGTCTTTTAGCTGGTTATTAACCTTTAAAGGAACTGTCTACCGTCCTTCATCGCTTTTCTATTTTGTACCGCAATAGAAAGCGTACCGTCTGAAGTGTCCTGCCTTGCAGCGGTTTCTCTAAAAAGTGAGCAGAAACTTTTAAAACAGAATATTTCGATCTGCGTTAATTCGGTCTTCTTCCATTGGCGTGAAATTTTGGTCGAAATTTCCGGAGCCCTCCACTACGGCGTCCCTCATAATCATATCGTGGTTTTGGGACGTTAAACCCCAGATATTATTATTATTCCATTGACGTGAAACATTCCCAACACACTGGTTGGTGGACGCGATGACGATCGTAGTGCGGTAAAAATTAAAACCGAAAGCACGTGTGATATCTGTAGGATTACTTTATTTTCGCTGAACACTATTTTAATGAATGTAACAGTCATTTTCAGCGCGCTAGCGGTTAAATGAGGCCTTATTATACGATTACAGAACATTTGTTTTGCTGTAATCGCAGTCTATGCGCTTATTTTAGCACTGCTGCCGCAATCCAAGTCAAGTCGATTCATTAGAAGAGACAATAAATGCGCGCCTTCACAGCGTTGCACATGTGAGCCATCCTAACAACAATACAGCGGCACAGTACGACCAGCGCGGAGAGCCGCATGGCACAGCGCATGAATTCAAGCAGACGAAATCGAAGACGGCGCCGCAAGCAGCGCCACCGGGCGCCTTTTTGGATGCGTGAGAAAAAAAAAAAGCAAAAAATTACTCTCTGCCGCAACCGAAAGGTGCCTCAAGCGCGTAAAATACAATTTCAAGTTATGCATGTTTGTTTTTAAGCAAATGAGTTTACCTGCGAGGATTTCTTGTCCTACCACTAGATTGAACCACATCGCCGTTGGGTGACGCTAGCGATCATTCTTTCACAATTTTCAACATCAAATTAAAAATATAATTCCTTTTTTATGGGGCAAAAGCATGCTCGTTGCCGTCGATGTGACGAACGATGTTCTCATTTTCACCACAATCAGAAAAATTTTTCCGAGCGGTAGACAGTCCCTTTAATTCTTATCATTGTGTTTAACAGTGTTCTAAATAAATTAATTAATGTTTTTATGAGAAAACTGCTATATTCGTGCTATATTTATCCTATATGTTATATTTATGCTATATTTTATGAGAAAACTGCTGTGTGATTGGTGCGGCGCTGTTTAGCATCCTCTAAGACGCAGTCGCGTCTCAGAGGACGCTAAACATGAGCACTTAATAAATTTATCTGACAAATTATTCTTTCAAAACCCTGTATGCTTTCTTTCCTCGCTGTTAGTCCGTATCTGCTTGTGAATGATCACTCGCAAGTTTCGCTGATTTAGGAAAGATCGCTATCAATTTGTTAGCCGGCAGTACTCGGCGAAAAGACACAAGTCTGGCCAGTTCCACGACGTGAAAGCCGTCCGACAGTGAAGCTGTGGCCCTTTTCATTCTGTCCCTTCAAGTCTCTTCTTTCGTGTTACAGAGACAGGGCGTGCATCCACGAACGCCGACTAACCACTAAAAAGGCGCACAGCGGCGGAAAAAGAAAGAAGGCACGAAAACTTATCTGCCCATGTAATAGGCGAACCTATCAAGCCGGCACGCGTGGGGGTCTACGTGAGAGATAACTATTCAGACACTTCATTTCTTATTTACGCAGTTTAAACGATGGTTGGCTCACGCATGTGCTACCACTGCTATCGATATGCCAGGTCTCAACCAAACGTGTTTTTTTTCATTTCGGTGCCGGTACAAAATCGCGCATTCATCGAATTTTGGCGTGCACTTACACTCTCGACAATGTAAAGATAGATTAGATGGTCAGCCTCTGGTTAGCGATCTCTTGTGTTCCATTAATCTCTGGTTAACACACGACCCGTTTGCCCTACGTAGAAGCGGCCGCAGCTAAACAGAATCTTATACATCACACACGTACGGCATAATAATAATAATATCTGGGGTTTAACGTCCCAAAACCACTATATGATTATGAGAGACGCCGTAGTGGAGGGCTCCGGAAATTTCGACCACCTGGGGTTCTTTAACGTGCACCTAAATCTACACACGTACGGCAGTCAGTAAATTTGTTTGTGTGTTTCACGAAACAAATGTCAGTCCGCTTATTGTCTATCGCCCGCTCATTCTATAGGTTATTGGCAGCTGTAAAAAACAACATTAACGCCGTATCTACACCCCCCCTCCCCTTTTCTTTCCCCTGTGAGATTCGCAATGAATACAATGAATACTGACGACACGCTTTTTCGTATTGCTTTCTGCAACCATGCTCGGACTTGACAAAATGGATTTCTCTAAGCGTTCAGCGACAGTGGCCACTGCCACGCGAGGATAACCTACACCTAAAAGACGCGTAACCTGTGCTGGCACTCATTTTGTGCCCGCATGACTTAGCGACTTAAAGGCCAACTCCGGCGATTTTTCGAGGTCGATGGATCTCAGTGAAATTCGCTGGGTACGTTCCTTTGCACGTTTCCGTCATTTATGCCAATTTACAGGCTTGAGACATGCGCAGATTGTCTGCAAACGCCCTCCTGGCTTCCCGCAATTATTGGCAACATTGCGTCTGTGACGTCAGTATTGGAAAAGCGGCGGAAGTGACGCAGCCGAGGGCACCGCTAACTTCGGCCGCTACAGCGGCGTCTGCTGCGCTGGCCGAGACACTGTCATTATCAGACGCGGCACTGTCAGTCGCAGACATTACAGCTGATGCGCGGCGTGCTCACCTCTCCACTGTGCGCCTGCTCGTCCCAGATGTCACAGTTTTCATACTCCGCGCCGGCGTGACCGGCATGCCTTGCACGACTTCCGGTTCGTTCGTAACAACGTCTACGTCGTACGTAGACAGTACACTCGGTCGGGTTTCGGTTTCGGTGTTGCGCTTTTTTGCTTATTTAAAATTATTCTCCAATTTGCCGAGTATTTCTGCTATCGGGCCCGTAACAGGAGCGTCTCAGGAACATAAAAGCACCATTACTTTGACATGGCCAAAAAATCGCCGGAGTTGGCCTTTAAGGCATGAGATAGCTATACCATTTTTTTACACTCCCGTGCTTGAGGTGTGTGCGTTTTTTTAAATCTTGTTTCCCTCTTTTTTTTTTCCTTCCTTACCTTTCTATCCCCCTTTACTCCTTCCCCAGGGCAGGGTAGCAAACCGAAAACTTTCTTCTGGTTAACTTCCGTGCCTTTCACTTAATCTTTCTCTCTCTCTCTCTCTCTACAGTCTTAGAATGTTTCGACGAGGAGTTTAACAGCGGTTTAGAAGATCTAGGGGAATATTGCCAGCATATGTTGTTCTTCTGAAACGTTAAGGAAATGTCTAAAAATTGTATTCCATCAGTCTGAGGCAATTCTTTAGTGAAGTTAGGGGTCGCGTTTGTGGTGTCTTGACTTCTCTCTTGTGTCCGTGTTTGCACGCCCTGTCTCTTTGACGTGAATGCTTACCAACTAGCTCAGCTCTCTGTTATTCTAATCTTCTTTCGCTTTGCCCATTTACTTCTGAGTCATTTCATTGTTGTTTCTTCATTGAAGCTACGTCGGGTCTGTAGTTCCAGTCGACGGCTCAGGTTAGAATAACCCACGCGAGAGAAGAGACTATAGCGAGAAAGAGAGAAGAGTCTTCTCTCTTTCTGCTAAGTCTTTTCCTGTCACGCCCAGTCTACCTTCTGGCATTTCAGGGACAACAGTTCTCAATCCACTGTTTGAATGGACCGCCTTACGCAAGCTTCATCAGGTGACCCCCTTGACCATTTCCTCCCCTGAACACGCGACCTTTTTTAGCGCGACAATGCCAACGTCCGCATAAACAGGTTCGCCGTGAAAACAACGCAAGACAAAAGGCACCCACCTGTGCTAAAAGGTCGTCAGAATAATTCGCCATAGACACTCCTTGCACTGCGCTTCGCAACTCGATCACCTGCAGTACAACATTACGTGGCATTTCTTAAATACACAATAGTTTTGGTATCTTCCTATCAATACACGGCGTGTTTGTTAACGTTTCATTATCGCAACCGTAGCAGTAGTGTCCGCTTTAAGTATAGACGGTTCTTAAACTATTGTTTCACTTTACTGCCAACATTATTAATCTGCTTGTTTTACAATACCGCCAACTGCTTTATGTCAGTCGTGGCAGGAGTGGTGTCGGGAGCTCGGTTATGGTGGCTAGAGCCATAGCTCGGTTAAGCGGAGGCAACAAACAATCGTGTTTACAGCTCAAGAACTGAGAGTAGACTCAGACTGACGCCTAATCAACAGTAAAACAGGTTCCGCCGCGTGGCGGCAGGGTCGCTCCTTGTTGGGCTAAAGAAACGGAGGAGGCCTGTTGAAAATAGGAATGATTACGAAATCAGCACTAGAAACCTGCAGAACTTTCAAGGAAATTCTCAAAGAAAAAGATGTACGGTGACTCTCGGGGTAGCTCTGTGTTGTTTGAAGCCAGGGAGGAAGTATTGAGGACTAAGACTTACCGAGCCAAGTACGAAGGTATAGACACATTATGCTTGTGGAGAAGAGGAGGAGGAAACGGATCAACAGATGACACTCTTGTGTAAAGGGCATCACCCTACATTTCAAGGCAATTGGGCTGATTTTTCAAAGCACTGGGGTTTAGGGACAGTGAAGGCAAAAAGATTAAGCGGGTAGAAATAACAAGAGGAGTTTATCTCATTGGCGGCTAAAATCAAGGAAGGGGAGAAATTTAGTCCTTTACTGCGTAGAGTTAGCACTTTACTATGTATTACGGCTATTACGGCTAGGTGGCGCGAGCCGCCGCCCGATCAAAAGGGCACATCCATCCATTTAGCGCCAGTCCCGTCCTCTCTGTCTGTCCGTGTGTTGCTTTGCGCTACAATTTTTTCCTTCAGAAGCCATTCATCGATCCATGGGGATCATTGCCTCGCTACCAAGAAAGGCCTCACGGTGATGGTCACAGGTACCTCATACCTACAATGGAGCGGGAGACGGTCTCGACAGTCGTGCATGCAAAGGAAAAAGGAAGTTTTCAATAGTGGGGAAATCACAAATTTAAAGATAAAAGTCATACTCTGGAAAGATACCTATGCGCAACTGCTCAGAGCGATAACGTCGACAGAACAGCATGTAAATGTAAATTGGTCGTACATGATTTGAGTTTGTATCATTTTGAGTACGCCCGGTAAAAAGACGTAGAAACCGAGTAGGGTATTATTAATCTTACGGCGGCCTTCATGCGATGCGTGGTGATGGTGGGCAGCAGTACGCTGAGCCAGTGCAGCGAGCCGAAGAAGAAGAAGAAGAGCCGCACTCTAAACTCGAGCTCCGGGATGATGGTGTAGTAAGCGGCTGCGCACAGAATGGCCACGCTGTACGCATACGCGTACAACAGGCTCGGACCGAGCAGCGAGCTGGCCAGGTCGACGCAATTCTTTAGCAGCGCCAGCTGGACACGCATGTGGTCCACCAGTAGCACTTTCCTGCGATGTCGCCAAAGGTGCAAAAATGACGAGTAAACATATCTATCTATCTATCTATCTATCTATCTATCTATCTATCTATCTATCTATCTATCTATCTATCTATCTATCTATCTATCTATCTGTCTGTCTGTCTGTGTCTGTCTGTGTCTGTCTGTGTCTATCTATCTATCTATCTATCTATCTATCTATCTATCTATCTATCTATCTATCTATCTGTCTGTCTGTCTGTCTGTCTGTCTGTCTATCTATCTATCTGTCTATCTATCTATCTATCTATCTATCTATCTATCTATCTATCTATCTATCTATCTATCTATCTATCTATCTATCTATCTATCTATCTATCCGCCAATGACTTTGTGCTCTTGCGACCGTTTCGTTAATTGGATATACAGCAAGATTGTTATGGTGAGCAATGAGTTCATGAGGAACATAAATGAACACAAAATATAACATGAAAATCATGATATACATGTCATGTACGGCATGATTTTCATGTCATGGTCTTGGCGCGCTCGCAGCCGTTTCATTAGCGAGTTTTAGATAGCGGAAAACAGCAAACGCAAGGATTTAGCGTTAGCGTTAGTGTTGTGTGCTCCTAACTGCGCATGAGCAAAACGTAAACGTAGCCCGAGCTCTTACGTACGAACGCTACGTACGGAATATAGCGTTCAACGCTAACACTCGCAAGAGATCCCGTACGTAGGGCAAGATGGCGGTGCTTGTTGAAACTAAGTTGAAGCGAGAGCCGTCCACTTCGAATATTTCTAGTCGTCGTCCTGCATTAAACTCATTCATTCCCAAATATTGTTCGTATTTGATTTAGATTTGAGTAATGAGGCTTCGCCAACCTTGTACCGCTGATAAAATAGCTCCGTTTTTTATATACAAAGTGGATTTGCGGTGCAGAAGGTTTAACAAAATTTGTTTACAAGGTTCGCTCATGTTTTCTGTAACCGCGCGGAGACGGCGACGCTTGCAGGTAATAGGGGTCTTGAAGAATTCTCGAACGCGGCATGTCGACAGAAACCAATGTGTTTCTGGAACTCAACACTTCTGCAAACGCGACATGGAGGCGCAATAACAGTGACTTCGGATCAGCTCGACTTAGAGGCGTTTTTGGGGATTCTACAGTGCATTTAATGTTTCTATGTCTAGATGGCGCCGTATGCGCTTGCGTTAGCGTTAGCGGGAATGCCTTCCGCTGTACTATAGTGAACGTTCTAGTTCACTATACGCCGTACTAAAAGACCACCGTTTGGCACGCAGCGCGTTCCGTTTTAGCGTTAGCGTTGAGACGCACGCTAACGCTAACGTAAGCGTTTCCCGCTATACTAAAACTCCTTATTAGGCAGTTTTAGAATAGCGTACGCAAAGCTTTGCGTTGGCTTTCAAGCGCAACTGCGCATGCGTCGTACGCTAACCGCTTGCGGGCTCCCATTAAGTGACGGAAATAACGGGCCGCAAACGCTAACGCTAACTTAGCGTACGCTATTCTAAAACTGCCTATTAGGGAGCTTTCGAATAGCGTACGCTAAGTTTGCGTTAGCGTTTGCGGCCCGCTATTTCTGTCACTTAACGGGAGCCCGCAAGCGGTTAGCGTACGACGCATGCGCAGTTGCGCGAAAAGCCAGCGCAAAGCTTTGCGTACGCTATTCGAAAACTCCCTAATAACTGGATATACAGTTGAAACCCGCAATAACGAAATCGGCGGGGAACGCAGAAAATTTCGCTCTTGCGGGAATTTCGTTGGCGCGAGAATGCGGCAGAAAAGACATGGAATTTACAAAAAAACACATTTTATTTCCAAAAGTCAGTAAGTTTGCTTTGGCGGGCCTTACCATGCAGCAGTTTCATGCCTCTCGATCGGGAATCTCGCCACCACGCACTGGTCAGTGACGGCGGCACTGCGCTGTCACCAGTACCGTCATCAAGTGCGCCTACGGGCGAACCTTCTTCCGGCTCCGCTGGATCAGCGCGGATCAGCGCAGAATCGTGGACAGCGAGCTGCACGCACCGCCGAATTCTTCGACGATGTCTATCTTTTTCCTGCCCTTTTCCACCTCACTGATGATTCCAGCCTTATCTTCCAGCGTGATGAACTTCCGCTTTTTCGTTGGAGGCGGCATCTTCGCAGGCAGCGAAATCGGGCGAAGCAATCGCAACAGTTCACGTTGCACCAAGCGACCAAGCAAACGCTCCACAAATGGCTCCACACACGCGACCATGTGCGCGCAAAGCCGACAAAGCCAAGCACAGAGCCGAGCCAACGAACGAAACTCCATGAGGAATGTGGATTTGGCTACGTAGTCCGCGATAACGAGCAGGTGTTTCGGCAAGCCACCATCATCATCATTATTGTCGCCAGCTTTATGTTTTTTTTTTGTAAACAATGATGGCGGCTGTTTCTCAAGTGCGCTGTAGCGATAGTTTTGCACAATTTAATTGTAGCATGAATGCATTTCAGCAGTTTTCGAATGTAGTTAATGTTGTGAGAGTAGATTATTTGCGCACTCGTGTTTCGAAAATTTCGTTAATGAGGGACTGCGGTATGAATATCTTTCGTAGTCGCGAGTTACGAAATGCATTGACTCCTATGGGCGTTCGCCGGTGCTCCGAAAATATTTCGTTGCGGTGAGAATTTCGTTCCCTCGGGATTTCGTTATCGCGGGTTTCGACTGTATACCAAAATTGATATGGTGTGACAGGAATGTGTCGCGGTAAAACCTCCTCACCCGGAACAGCGCTGTCAAACGCCTCGTGACGCTACGCCATCATCTCATTTCATTGTTTTCTGAGCCATTGTTTTCAGTACTAATTACGCACAGCTGAAGTGTTGTATCCTAAGAAGTGCGTAATATATATATATATATATATATATATATATATATATATATATATATATATATATATATATATATATATATATATATATATATATGTACCTATATCATTGCAACGACGAGCCATATGTACACGCTGCCGCACGGCTGGCGACATATTTGCACATTTAGTTAAGTTATATATATGTTAAGAACTTCAGCTACCGCAAGGGTTAAATCATGATAATAGCGAGTTTTAGTATAGCGGGAAACGCTTACGTTAGCGTTAGCGTGCGCCTCAACGCTAACGCTAAAACGGAACGCGCTGCGTGTCAACTGGTGGTCTTTTAGTACAGCGGAAGGCATTCCCGCTAACGCTAACGCAAGCACATACGGCGCCATCTAGAAATAAAAACACTAAATGCACTGTAGAATCCACAAAAGTGCCACGAAGTCGAGCTGATCCAAAGTCACCACTGTTGCGTCTCAATGTCGCGTTTGCAGAAGTCATTAGTTCTGACACATTGGTTTCTGTCGACATGCCGCGTTCGAGAATTCGTCAAGACCCCTATTACCTGGCCTTTTTAAGCTGGGACGCATCACGCGTCACATTCATGCACTGCCGCGAAAGACATGAAGAGAAACGAAGCCTGACATGCATCTGCTTGACTTGTGGCCGTATCTTGGAAAGAGGCGACTATAGACAGCGTCGCCATCTCTGCGCTGCTACAGAAAACATGAGCGAACCTTGCAAACAAATCTTGCTAAGCCTTCTGCAGCGCAAATCCACTTTGTATCTCAAAAACGGACCTATTTTATCGGCGGTACACAGTTGGCGAAGCCTCATTACTCAAATCTAAATCAAATACGAACATTATTAGGGAATGAATAAGTTTAATAATGCAGGACGACGGCAACAAAGACTCGAAGGGAAGGGTCTCGCTTCAACAGGCACCGCCATCTTGCCCTACGTACGGGATCTCTTGCGTGCGTTAGCGTTGAACGCTATATTTCAGAAATAGCGTTCGTACGTAAGAGCTCGGGCTACGTTTACGTTCTGCTCATGCGCAGTTAGGAGCACGCAACGCTAACGCTAACGCTAAATCCTTGCGTTTACTGTTATCCGCTATACTAAAACTCGCTAATGGCCGTTAGTCGTCGTTACGGAGATGTGCCACTAGGCGTTAACGGGAGTGCGACGCGTCCACATTAATTGGTGCTGTATATGTCAAGCAACTGTAGACATTGTACAAGCTCTCATATACCACTGCACTATAAACAATAAACTACTTCTGTGACGAGACGTTTCACTTTCGCGTTATACCGATTCCTATGACGGAGGGATCAACCAACCATCTTTTTTTCCTCGGCTGAGAAGGATAATGTTTATAATAAAACACAATGAACCTATAGTGGCATCATGTCTAAAAAGCGCTGTCTGCGATAAATCACAGGAACGTTTGCGAACCGTCAATTATTCGAATAAAACATTGTGCTCCCAATGCTCACCTCAATATGGCCGAACTCCAACCACGTCTAGCATACGTGTTAGAGCAAAAAGGCATTGACGACGAACAAAGGTATGATTAATGGCCGTTAGCGTGCGCCGATTGGCTTAATTAGTAGTTCCTTCACAAAATGTTGCACAACGTCGAATATGTTGTGAATACGAATCAACTTGGCTTCGTAGCAAGCGCCAGTCAGGTTCACGACTTAGTTGGTCACATAACAGAGCTTTAGAATCGTCGGTGCCCCAAGGAAATACCGTCGAAGCCACTGTGTATGCGCGAGACGCGAAGAGCGCTTGGCTTTCGCGTCGAGCACGTTATTTCGCGGATCTATTCAGTAGTCCCAAACGCTCCACAAAATCCTTGCGTCAATGAATACGGCGGCAGCACTGTTTATAAGTTAGGCCTAAAAACGTTGGGCGGTACCCCCTGAAGCGACAGCTCACCTAGAACTAAAATGAAAGGGCCTGGGAATGAGCCTGTTCGTATGGTTTCATGACAGCGCGGAAAGCGAAGACACTGCCGGAAGAAATGGACCGGACTGTGGTGAAGTGCGCGTATTTTAAAGTGCGCGCCGTGAAATCACAGTGGAAGACAACGAAGAAGAAACTGGCACGGGCGTCAAAAAGCAAAAAGGATAAATAAATGAAAAGCCAATTGGAGAAAACCACGGCTATCGTTCCGAAGCACGCGAAGAGAGAAGGAACGAGGCGAGAGGGAGACGACAGAAGCAGCGAGGAAGACGGGCGCTGCTCTCGGCCGTCGGGTTCCGGACCCGAGCCTTGGTGAGCAGTTGAGCCGGAGGGACCTGCCACGTACGAGCAGGCCATGGCGGCGCGTCTTTGACATGCTGTTGCTGCGAGACGTCCTGTGCCTGTGGACACGCTGAGCTGTCGGGCTTCGGGCGCGAGCTCTGGCGTGGGTGTCCGGCCGGGACGCGGCCACGGCATCGGAGCCTCCTCTTCTACCCGCAGCCTTGGACGGCTGTTTCGATCAGGGGTCGTCGCGCTCCACTCGAAGGCTTGTCCACCATCCAGGACCTTGGTGAGACCAGCGTTTGCGCCTCGTCGCTCCGATGAACGTAGGAACTGAGAGTTTAGGACTTATGTCTGGGTTTAGTTGTTGTATATTGTTATTTTGGCCTTCTGTCAGTGTGATGTCTGATCGTTTTCCGTGTGTGTATTAAATGTTGTGTGCAAACGGCCTCGTCCTTTCGTGGGTGTCTGTGGAGACGCATCAGACATCCATTAAATAAGAACCTGCACGTTGTGAGAAACATCACAACGTAACATTGGCGTCCGCAGCGACAGGACGAGGCCGGTTGTAAACATTGTTCGCGGGACAAAGCTATTCTTGAAAGATGAGCATGGAAGAATTAGCAGCCTTGGCATTGCGCGTGGGTTTAGAGGGTGCGGAGTTGAAAGCTTGGTTTGAGGAGCGAGAAACTCGAGTGCTGGAGCAGAGGGCTGCAGAACGAAGGGCAAAGAAGGAGAAGCTCGAATTGGAACTAAGGAATAAGAAGGAACAGCTCGAATCAGAACGGAGAGCACTTCAGAAGCGGCTGGAACTTCCAGTGGATAAAAAGACGGAATTGGACAGGCGGAGGTGTGAGGAAGCGTGTCACGCGTGCCATGAAACCAGTTTTTGCGGGAGTGGGTTGGAGTCTTGCAGTAAAATAGACCTCGAACCTCGCCATAGTCTCTCGTTAGAGCTAGGAACTCAGGCAGAGAATGGCATGGAGGTAGGTAGCCAAGAATCTTGGAAAGGTCAGATTGAGCTCGACGAAGCAGAGTACGGCTTCGGGAGCACGGAACACAGAAGTTCCATTAACGCTCAGTTGTGCTTTGCAACCTCTTGGAGACAAAGCACGGGCCTTCAAGGGGCTAAGGAATCTCAGAATAGTTCCATTGAAGGAACAATGACGCTCCTTGAGGGTGATTACGGCGAATGCCGTAGAATGAACTCTAAGGTGGTAACCACATGTTTGCCAACTCAGCTGCAAGATCTGGCAACCGCTGATTCAGACACGTTCGTGCATTATGACAATGACGAACATGTTAAGACAGGGAGGCCAACTTATCTGGTTAGTTATGATAAAACTTGTCTGAGGGAGTTGGAAGAGAGTGCGGACGCACAAGTCATGGCTGACAGAGTAAGGTGTGAAATAGTGTCAGTATGCCATAACATGGCCTCACGCGGTAACTTGACTGGAAAGGTCAGGAGTGATGAAGAAACAGCCACTAAATTGGCTGATGAGGTTGAGGATATTAGTAGAGCGTCAGTGCAGTGCTCTTTGGAGAATAAGGAAATCGAAGTTTCAGCTGTGGCGCCCTGGGAGGGAGAAGGCAGTTTCTTAGAGAGTTTGAAGCCTCAGCCAGCTGATCGGTCCAGACTAGGCGTCGACGTGCCTAAAACAGTGGCTCGAACGCTCCTAGCTCCGCGTGCGTGGAGGCAACGCGTCCACTTCGATTTTGATGTTTGCTGGTTTTGGGCCATCAGGTCGGCCGCGTGTCAGACTGTCATCGGGATTTACAGACAGATGTGTGGGCGCAAACGCTCCCAAGCGTCTCCGGTGCTTTGTGGCAAATCGAAGGCCTATGCGATTCGTCTCGTTTGGGACGCAATCACATGAGCGCTGAGGTCAATGACCGGTGGCTTTTCTGGATTTTTTACTATTGGCAACGGAGTTATATTTATTATACATATTCCGCGTGTTGTGTACTTGTATGTAATGTGTTAAGTTGAGTATCTCGTGTAGTTTTTTTTATTGTTTAGAAAACTGTTGGTTTAAGATAGGCATTTATGTTGAATGGAAATACTATGGTGAATGAGTGTGGTGTTAGGACGGTATGTAAAAGGAAGCAATAATACTCATTTAGCATTGAGCATATGAAAGGGCCGGAGAATACTTGCGCGAAATTCATGAGTATATTGTGAGTCAAGATGTCAGGTTTGGATGGACTGTTTAGTGAAGTGTTGGTTTAGAATAGGGACATTTATGTTGAGTGAAAACATTATGAAGAGTGGTAATTAGAACTGTATACTGAACGTTGCAGTGCACATGTGCAGTGTTGTGAATGACATACCGCGCACGGGTCAGCAGTTTTTTTTTTTTTTTTTAAACTAAATGAAAGGGGGGCTTTTGTGGTGAAGTGCGCGTATTTTAAAGTGCGCGCCGTGAAATCACAGTGGAAGACAACGAAGAAGAAACTGGCACGGGCGTCAAAAAGCAAAAAGGATAAATAAATGAAAAGCCAATTGGAGAAAACCACGGCTATCGTTCCGAAGCACGCGAAGAGAGAAGGAACGAGGCGAGAGGGAGACGACAGAAGCAGCGAGGAAGACGGGCGCTGCTCTCGGCCGTCGGGTTCCGGACCCGAGCCTTGGTGAGCAGTTGAGCCGGAGGGACCTGCCACGTACGAGCAGGCCATGGCGGCGCGTCTTTGACATGCTGTTGCTGCGAGACGTCCTGTGCCTGTGGACACGCTGAGCTGTCGGGCTTCGGGCGCGAGCTCTGGCGTGGGTGTCCGGCCGGGACGCGGCCACGGCATCGGAGCCTCCTCTTCTACCCGCAGCCTTGGACGGCTGTTTCGATCAGGGGTCGTCGCGCTCCACTCGAAGGCTTGTCCACCATCCAGGACCTTGGTGAGACCAGCGTTTGCGCCTCGTCGCTCCGATGAACGTAGGAACTGAGAGTTTAGGACTTATGTCTGGGTTTAGTTGTTGTATATTGTTATTTTGGCCTTCTGTCAGTGTGATGTCTGATCGTTTTCCGTGTGTGTATTAAATGTTGTGTGCAAACGGCCTCGTCCTTTCGTGGGTGTCTGTGGAGACGCATCAGACATCCATTAAATAAGAACCTGCACGTTGTGAGAAACATCACAACGTAACACGGACCAAGCGCTTGATGTTTCTTCCTGTGTCTTCGTTTCCCCCAGTCACGAGACTCAGTTGCACTCGAGGAGAGGAAATGAACGTTTATCGTAAGAAGCCCGAGGCGAGTGGCTTTCTCAGTCCAGAAAGCCGTTGGCAGCGTCCCGCGCCAGGCCCAGACTTCTATGGTCTTCCAAGCCCTGTGCCGATCTCTGAATTACATAAATAAGTGTTTACGCACCTGGAAAATAAATGCTGGTTTAGGCTTCTTCAACCTCACCCATGCAACGAAGGACATAATTTTAATATCCGTCGCTGATTCGAAAGCACGTAGACCGAAAGTCGCTTGTGTACTCACACTTGTATCGTCTTAATTCATGAGGAGCGCGCTTTACATAATTGGACGTTATTAAAAGCGAATTTATTAGCGCTAAGCTTTGTTTAAAAATACTACTATGGGAAGATCATTTCTGTTTCCGCTATCAGTTAATCTTCCTCGTAGCTTGCTTTTCCAGCCACAGTAGCGCTGCCAGATGCGAGTATTGAGCGCAAAACCGTATTCCTGTACACAAGACGTACCCCTGCGTGCAGCAGACTCAAAGCTCCCCGAACATTTGCTCCGAACTTTCCATAAGAGTGCACCTGCTTTCCGGAGTGCTTCTGGAGCGCAGACACTGGTCCAGGTTTTTGTAGATGCAGCCCAGGTAGAGCGCGACGGCCCTGGAGATGTACATGAGCAACAGCCGAGTGCTGAGGCACATCGAGGTCAGGTACATGACGCCCAGGAAGCCGTTGCTGATGGCCAGGTTCATGAGAAGCGGGTTCAGCTGGCGCCCTTCTTCTATCAGCAGCACCGTGCCGAAATGCGAGTGGATGTTCAGGGCTACGTTCAGGATGATGATGGTCACCTAGAGGAGCCGTACAGTCATAAAGCCTAGTTCCACCAGCAATTGCATAGCGTTTATGCCATCATCTAATCTATGTTTTTACTTTGTGCATTTTCAAACTACAGGGAAGCGTGCTTCCTTCCACGAGTGTTTCAGTCAGACGACTTGCGCCGAGTTTGCAGTATTAAAGTGGCACTCTCATAGGAGTCCGCACATGACTATCTTCGTCCCATTTCTTTTCTTTTGTTTTCTTAATAAGTATGATTGTGCGCTGCACAGACGTGACTGGTCTCAAACATTTCTATTTTACCGTAAGGATCCCTATGCGGTCACCATGTGTTGAAACATAAGCTTGCAACAAAAACTCTACGTTTCAAAATCGGCATCCAGATTTCAGTATTTCAATCATTCTGTAGATCAGTATCGATATCGAAGCCTGACGTCAAATTTCCTAAAGAAATGAGTCATATAGGAGATATAAGAAGGGGGACTTCCTTCAAATGACAACGTTAGCTGACATAAATTTGTTCACCCCTCCTTTGCCCGCTCCGCCTTCGCAGACAAAATTTCGTAACAGCAGCTGAGGTGAGTTTCGGACGCCTGCTCTAACTGGTCATCTGTCCTCGTGACGTGACCTGTCCAAATCCACTCCCTGCACTCTGCTGTCTTCCCGTTTCTTCGAGTTACGCCTGCCATTTCTCGTTCCATCGCACGCTGGGCGGTTCTTAGCTTCTTTTCAAGTTCCTTTGTTTATTTCCCATGTTATGAGCGGCAAAATACAATCGTTGTACACTTCGCGCTTTAGTGACAGTGGTAATATAATAATTGTTGGGGTTTAACGCCCCAAAACCACGATACGCTTATGAGGGGCACCATAATGGAGGGTTCCGGAAATATCGACCACCTGGGGTTCTTTAACGTGCACCTAAATCTAAGTACACGGGCCTCAAGCATTTTCGCCTCCATCGAAAATGCTTGAGGCCCGTGTGACAGTGGTTTAAAAATTTTCGCCGTACGATTCCATCCTTATTCTTGGATGGATTCTTTTTACGTGGTATAGCTGCCTTGTTAATATTTTTTCTAGGTATATATACTGTTCTAGTGATTCAAGGATCCGGTCGTCTTTCGCTCTCGTGAGCTCATCTAGTCTTATCTTTTGCATATTCCTCTACAACCATACTTTGACGCTTTCTCGGTTCAATAACTTCTTCCTCGTGCTAGTCGTCTGCTCCTTACCTGGAACAGTACCATAACCCACGCAAAGCGCACCGTCTTACGCTGTACGTAAGGGGGCACGGCAGTGTGTATCTCGATGAGACCGCAGATCCGCAAGAGCTCGACAAACTTCGGCGCCTGGACCAATAGGAGCACGTTGTTCAGCACAGCCTCCACGTGCAGCGCCGCCATGAAGGTGACGAAGATAGTCTTGTTCAGCCGGTCCGTGTCCTTCATGGCATGCTTGTGCCGCTCCGAGTCCACGAACAAGGCCAGACCGATTGCTGCGTTTGAACACAGCACACGTCCATCTACACATCTTAATTTTAGCCCTAAAGAGGACGAACACATCAGAGACGAAAGGACAAGCGCTTGTTCTGTCGCATCTCATGTGCTAGGCCCTCTTACCGCTAAAATCAAGATGTCGCCAAGTGTTCGCAAACTCGCTCAGAAAAAGTTATAAAACTAAAGTTTAAAGGGTCACGAAGGAGAAAAACGATTTTTGTCGTATTAGCAAAAGACTTTCACGATATCAAAAGAACCACTCCTGCCGCGAGCAGACGCACGGTAAGCGAGAAAACGAGCAAAAAGAAAATGCAGGGGGCGACGCCACTTTGAACTGCCTGCAACAATCGCCTTGACATCATAGATTTTGAGAGCGTCTGCTACCGCGTACATAAATCTTGAGTGGTAAAAATGAAGTACACTTTTCTAAACTCTATAGAACCTAGCACAAGGTTCGGGCATACGAGCTACCTTCACTGCTGTCGAAGAGGCCACTGAAAGCGACGCCGCCTTGAACATGAGAATTACCAACTTATGGCGCATCGACTCTCTTCGTGTGCAGGACGGTCCTGACGGCAGCCAAGGCGACAACTTTGCCCTTGACTGTTTGAAAATGGCGTTTCCAAGAAAGAGGTTCCCCTCCTTCTTCGGGAGCCTGGTCTGGAGACACCGGCCAAAGCAACTACACCCTCGCTAAACAGCGGCTCCTCATTCAGCTCCGACCATGGAGGAAGGAATCCTAAGGAGAGGCCCTATCGTATTTCAATGCATTGCGAAAAGTGTGGCGGAAGTCACGTCAGATTTATGGGGCAAACAAAACAGCAGACGCCCCGCGGCGTGCTCTCCGCGGTGGTTAGCTTCTGCGCAGATTTGTAGTCCCGGCGTAAACTTACCGCGTATTGTGCGGTTCGCACGCAGTAAAACGTTGCAAGCAGACGTTACCAGGCTGTTCGTGCGTGGCAGGCCCGAGCGCTGCGCGCTGAAATTCTTCGTGGAGCGTTTTTGTGCAACAGTACAGAATACCGGTACGTGCCGTGATCAAAAACGTTCAGCCCCTGCATCATCGTATTCGAACTCGCCTAGCAGTGACTTACGCGTTCTGCTGGGCGTTAGGCCTTCCCTTTCTCGTAGCCCGATTTCCCGATCTGTTGCCGGATTAGCGGATCTTTGTTCGTGTATATATACGGAGTGAGCGTAGTAGCTATTCGGCGCAACGCCAACCTATAGTTGACGTAACTTCACGTCGAAAAGAGGACACCGCTGTATTGTATACGCGATCGTGCACGTAAAGTTTGTAATTCCAGTACGCACACAACAACAAGCACGCAGCGAGCGCACACCGCACAATACATACATCAAGTAGTCCGACAACAACAACATAAGTTTACTGCCCTTTCGTTGAACGACACAGCCTCTAAAAACGTACGATGCCTTCGCCGCATGTTATGTACGGCGCGTCAGACGGCAAAAACAAAACTTCACGTGTGTTCTGAGTTGACACAATGAGTAAGAAGCAACAGAGCGCACATCCGTGAGCTTCGCATGCAAATACCATGCATTAGTGATCAGCAATGAAGCGAACGTGTACGTACACATGAAAAGTGACACCCGGTACTTTCCGCAGTGCACGCGATTTGCACCAATTTGCACAGGGTATACGCAACCACAGGCAACAGCTGGGCATTGCGTAGCTTTCCTAAGGAACACACACAAGGAGCAGCACGCGTGAATCGACTGCGCCGCGGCGCCGCTTGCACGGCGAAAAAAAAAAAAAAAAAGACTCTAATCGCGCATGCGCTTGCAAACGACACGACGGAAATCGCGAAATGTTTCGAGGCTCCTTCGCTAGGAGGCGATGCGGGTGTTTGCGATGTGGAGGCTTCACGAATGTGACGTCAGGGCCTCTCCTTATTTTTCCTTCCTCCATGGCTCCGACGCTTCCAACAGCAACCAGACCTTCTTGCTCGTTATGGCGATACCATCCAGGCATGCTTCAGCGAATCCCGTGCAGAACGAATTCCGGACAACGACATGGTTCACAAAGCCCAACACGTACTCCATGCCGCATCATGGAGTTGCCTTGCCCCTTCATAGGGAACGGGAAATGCAACGGCGGCTGCGAGAAGACCCCGAAGTATCATCATCACGAACCGGTATGTGCTACAGAAATTCGGCAAATCGCACTACTCACCGCTTTAAAAGCTTTAATAAACCTTCAGGATTAACTCAGTGATAAACACCGCACGTTTCAGCTTCGCTGAAGCATCTGTACGGAGTGCTTAAAGGGACACTAAAGAGAAACAATGAATTGGTTTAGATTGACAAAGTGTGCTCGGTGAACTCTTGTGTAGTTTATTTCACAATGAATTGGTTTAGATTCACAAAGTGTGCTCGGAGAACTCTTGTGTAGTTTATTTCACCACCATAGGTTTATTATTAGAGGAGAAAACCAAGTTCAAAGTGTCATTTTTAAATTTCGCGCCGAACTTTGTAGTTCGTCACGTAAAAGACTTCAAAGAGCATTTGACGTATTTTGGCGCCACTGACTCGACGAAATTTCCACAAACTCGTTATGTCAAGTCTCTGACCCCCTCAGAGGACAATGTACTTCGATTTAACCGATTAGGAACTACGTAGGCCCAAGCAGGCGCCGTCAAAAATATGTGACGTCACGGCAAATGGTGCGGGAATTATAAGGTGGCGTCGCCACCTGTATTTTCTTTTCGCGCGTTTTCTCGCTTATTAAGCGTCTTCGCGCAGAAAGCGTGGTGTTTTTGGTATCGTGGAAGACTACTTTACTAATGCGAGAAAAATCGTTTTGCTCTTTAGTGTCCCTTTAAGCGGTACGTACAAAGAGAGAATACTATATATTATTCTCTCGTTGTACGTACCGCTGAAGCACTCCGTACAGATTCATAGAGTTAATATACCGACTTAACTCTATGGGCGCATTTATAGCCATAGAGTTAGTGCAGTCCCTAGAATATTCTAGGGACCTTAGAGTTAGCATAGAGTCTATAGGAAAAACTAGGCCGAATGAGCACAGACAACAAGAACACCGCCATTACGTGCGGTTTTTTTTTTTTTGTTTTTCTGTTTGTCAGTCGCTCTTTTGTTGCGCTGCGGGATGTCTCAATTGAAAACTCGACGCGGAGCGGTGGCAGTCTGGTCGCCATGCTCCGTGACGTCACCCTCGTCGCTCCTGATTGGTCAATCGCGTCGTAGAACCCGTCATTTGCCGCAGAATTGAGGCTTGACCCATTTCACGCGGCACGCCGCGAAACTCCGATTTCTGCCGCTCTTGACGCGCGCGTCAGGCCGATGTGCCGCGCGTGGCTTGACGCATGCCTTATTGTCGCTAGCGTGGCCGTAGCGTTTAACATAAGCTTCAAAGCAGATCAACGGAATTTTGAAGTAGGCTTTCGCCTTCAAAATCTTTGACCCGTACTGGGCATTTTCCTGGGCCGTGATTGCACGGGACGCCCGAGCGCTATTTTGTGCATTGGAATTCTTTTGTGCTCCATCAAATGCTAAGTTCCGAAGCCAGCTCCCCCGAATTTTTTTGTGAACGCGTGACCTGAATGGCGGTATGTGGCTCACCCAAATGGTAGCACCATATGCCTAGCGGGTACAGCAGGTACAGGCTGGCTCTTTTTGCCCGCACGCGTTGTGGGTCGGTGGATGCGAGGTTCTCCAAGAAGCAGCAGCCGAGGAGCCGCTGTGCGCGGCCGACGATGCGGAATCCAGCGTAGAAAGGCCGACACTCGTTGCGCAGCTGCAGCATCTTGCTGGGGCTTCGCTCAGCCGCGGGCACCACTCGAGACTTGTCCCCGCGGAGCATCTCTCGCTGCGGATGTAAACGCTAAGAACAGCGCATGCGGGACAGGACAGGTAGAGCAAACGCTTCCAACCAGTAAAACTGAAAACACGCAAAATATGGTCAAGCAAAGGAAACACACTTGCTTTGCCCACGTCAGAAATTCGGCTGAAGCCCGTCTTACGGCTCGTTCACACTGAGCACGCGCAGAGTTCAACATTCGCCGACGTCATTGGGGAGATCGCAGAAACCCATCGCTTTCTGGCGCACGCTGCCGAGTGGCGTCAGAAGGCGCTAATGTCGACTGCCAGCTAGCTCCGATCGGGCGGGTCTGCTTTCAATTAAACAGCGTAAACTGGGAAGAAACGTCATGCCATGCAATCTGACTGTTCCACACCTGGAATCGCTCAAGTATCGCTATTCTGCCTGCGTGTCACTGCGGGACAACGTACAGCGTGCCGCTTCGCGGTTCTCACGATTTTGCCATCATCACTACTGGAGCCTCGGTCGACAGAGATGCACCGCTCTACCAATGACGTCACACGTGACATTTCTGCTCAGTTCACGTGACCGACAGTGCGAAAAAGCCCGGTTCCTGTGGGCCCGCCCTCTTCTCTTCACGGGAATATTTGTGCGAGGCGTTCCCCGGTCCGTCTGCATGAACGCATCGACCGTCGAGGCCTATATTGAATGCAACCCATCGATTTTCCTTTCCCTCACGCGTGCTGCATATTCGGTGGGCGTAATGATAAGACAGAATAAAAACGTTCACGAATAACCCTCTCGTGACCCAATTAATTCTCTCCATTAAGTATTCACTTTCGCTTCATATTCATAATCTTGAAAAGGAGCCACCGGGTTAGCTTGGTCGCTAAGGCGCACTCTAAGAAAACAAAGGTTCTGGTGAGCCCTGGCTTGCCACGTTAACTCTCTCTTTAAAAATAGCTACGTGTGTGGCAAGTCAGGAATAGTCAAAAAGAGTAACAGGCAATCTGTTTTCTTCGGGTGCGTCGCTCGAGGGCGCGGGTTCGATTCCCTACGTCGGCGGCCACTTTTCAACAGGACGGAGTGCAAAACCACTCGAGAAGTACGTGCAAGGGTGGCCAGCCTCGTCATTGCATAGCGCATCCCTAGCATTCTTTTTAATCATGCAAACTTTGCGCAGCTGAAAACAGATTCAGTGCGTTTCGTCAAGCTTTCGGAATATAGGCTCCGTGGGAGAAATATATACAGGAATATCATACATATAAGTAATCTACAATCTACAATACACCTGGAAAGTGCGTATAGAGCTACTTGAAAAGCGTGTGTGATATAAAAACAGCCTGAAAAACCAACGAAAGAAGTGAACCCGCTACATCACGCCATGGTGAGACGCCGAACAAACACACAGCCGTCCATCATTTTTTTTTAATGCGAATGCATTTCTTAGTTGGAGCATGTCAGGCGTCTGTCGGCGTCCGCGCGCCGGCAGTTGTTATCTCTCCGCTCTCACTCCCTCTCCCATAGCAACAGCTGCGGGCGCGCGCGCTTATCCTCGCCCCTAGCAACCGGAGCAGGTGGTGCGGCCGGAGTAGCGGAGAGTGAGTGGAGCGGAGGAGCGCGCTCTGGCGTGTGAGGGCGCTCGCATCGCGGGAGCTCGGCGGAGCTCCCGCGTGTGTGGAGAAGGTGTAGGAGAGGGTAGGTGCAGTGCTTCGCCGCTCCTTCTCAATTTACGCCATTAAAATTACTACGCCGTGTACTCTCGGCGCAAGAAATGCATTCACATTTCCTCACGATTCCCTTCGGGGAGGTGGGGGCATTTTTTTTCTTTCGGAGGCCGCCCACCTAGGGCGCACACTGCGCTTGCTAAGAATAAAAGTTTATTCTCTCCTCTTTTGTAGCCAGAGACGCAAGGGTATACGTGCCACTGTGACTTTGCGTGATACAGAATCCTTAGACTCGAAGTCTGTGCGGGCACCTACTTTGATTGTGTGTGGCAGAAACGATTCCGTTTCGTTTTTCAGATTGTCGGGTCATCGTTGATACAGCTCATTTTAGCCGTATATATACCAGAAAAAAAAATCCTGTGGCCGAAACATTCATGTGGGGACAGATTACCAGCGAGCGCGAACTTTGATTATTTTGCTGCACCCAGCAGTTTCATCTTGTAATTTGCTTTTACCATCAGACAATTCGTTAATTTAAAGGCTTTTGTTAATTAAAGACTAATTACCACGCGGCACGAGTCATTACGCTGCCCCCAATTCACGGCAAGTCTCCAGCGGAACCAGCCTTTTATTTTAAGATGGATGTTTTTAAACCTTACTTTAACCCTGCATATTCGTCATTATTTTTTAGTGGACTGTATATAGCAATCACTGAAGCAATACAGTGCAGTTTTTCTCAAAGAATGAGAGTGAATGAAAAGCAAGCTGTCGAACTTTTTTGTTGTGACGTGTCGAGATGTTCAACAAAGCCGCTTTTGTTTATCGATCGCTCCGTAGCTTTATATTTCTTGCGTTCGTCCCCTGTGCTCTAAACCGATTCTTCCAGCAACTCTTGTGCGCTCGTTCGTTCACTCCTTTGTAATTCTCCTGTTTTCGACGCATTGAGGTGGGTGGGCTGCAGCGTGCAACTTCCGGTCAGCTTGTTTTTGACTGTAGCGGGCGTTACGAAATCACACTTCGCTTGATCGCGTCGTGGGACATCACGGCTGTGTCAGTGGTGAAAACAACGAACGGACTGAGCGATCGAAATCAAAGCCCGTTCATGCGCCGCCTCAACGGGGCTCAGTTCAGGTCGAGCGGTTTTTGGGACGCAGTCGCGCGATTCTGAAGAGCTGCCTGGAACACACTCTCAAAGAAGTACACCGTTTGTGAAATATTAAAGTGTGCCGTGTACTTGATGAGCGCTATGACAGCCCGCAGGACAAGCAGCAGATACTGGAGAGACAAAATTGCAGGTAAATCAACTGTCTCATTTGCAATTCGGTGATTTGTTCGAGGCTCGTAAAGGGACACGAAAGTGAAACATTAAATCAGTTTAGACACATCAATTATCCTTTTAGAACTCTTTTCTCATTAATCCCGCCATGATGAAATAATTATTAGAAGAGGAAATTAATGTCAAATTTTCGTTTTTGAATTTCGCGCCGAACCTTGTGAACGTTAATTTGACGCCACGAATTTCCAAGTCTTCTTGCGTATTTTGGCCACATTCGTTCAATGAATTTTTCTGAGACCCGCAGGAACCATTCTGGAATGTCGTCCTGATAGGTCATCGCGGGTGAAGGCGACGAAGGCAGTGCTGAACTTCTTGAAGGCATCAGATCTGCACCGTCGCTTATAGACTAACGTCGTTATGATGACCGTGAAATGTGTGTGACTTTTTGTGCGTGCGTGCTCTCCTTCTCTCTCTCTCTCTATCTTTATATCTCCCCCATCCCTTCCCCCAGTGTAGGGTAGCATACCGGTCCTTCTAGACTGGTTAACATCCCTGCCTTTCCTTTCTCTCTTTCTCCTCCTCCTCTGAGACCCGCTACGTTAAGGCTCCGGGTCTCTCAGAACACATTGTGAACAATTTTTACCCATAAACCGATAATGCCCAAGCAGACGCCGTCAAATTACGTCACTGGTGCGGAAACTTGAAGGTATATATATAGTGTCGCCACTGCTATTTCGTTTTCGCGCATTTTCTCGCTTACCAAGCCTCTTCTCGTGGTTAGAGTGGTACTTTCGGTGTAGTGAAATCGTAACAAGCGAAAAATCGTTTTTCTCTTCAGTGTCCCTTTGACGTCCCAAGAAAACACGAACTTGAAATACGCCGTAGTTTAATGCTTCGAATTAATTTCGACAACTTGGGATTCTTTACATAAAGTTACCAAAATTTAACAACACGCTGCCCCTTATTGGCGAAAGCTACTTGTACGAAGCCTTTTGATTCCATTTCACCGCAGGTTTCAGCAACGTGCGTCTTAATATTGCACCACCTTCGCAACAATGTCACATGGTGGTACTTAAAAGGAGCACAATATACGCGAGTCAGACGACGTATCTCTTCTTCCCCCTCAGTTTCTTTTTTTTTTTTTTTCCGCCAACAAAGCCGTTTAAGCCGGCCGTAAAAACTTTGGTGTGTACAAATGTGTACAAAAAACTATCATCATCATGAACGGGTATGTCACACAGAAATTGGCCAAATCCCACCGCTGGTTCACTAAAAATGGTGAAGGCAACAGACGGGCGGCAAGCACCAATTAAGATTTCTAGACAGAGGTAACCAGTAATTGAGAAAAGCTTCAATAAACCGTCGGGATTAACCCAGTGATAAACACTGCGGCCGCACGTTTCAGCTTCGCCGAAGCATTTGTACGGAGTGCTTCAGCGGCATAGGCGTGTCTACCGGGGGGCCAAGAAGGGCCACCTCCCCCCTTTCGATAAGGGTCACTGTCGGCTGCACACTGGGAAACCAACAACTGAAACCAAGTTTTCCTTCAACAGAGCAATCACGTAATTATGTAATGAAGCTTTATAACGTATCTGAGATGTTACGCTTCTGCTGTGAAAGAAACTGTCGTTGGGGATATAGTGTTCACTTTCGCAAAAAATTAATCGCCGTGTTTTGGTTGTGTAAATATGTGGGTGGGTGCGTCTGTGAACGTGCCATTATTGCGCCCGATTAATTTTGTAGGAAAATTCTGCTGTGAAGATTGCATTCCGTGCCTCACGGGAGCGCACTGTATTCTCTCTGTGGTGTGGGCCGCCTATGCGATGCTTTTGCGCCCATGCTCCAGCATTGCACAGCAGGCTATACCGCTGAGCTACATGACGTTAGAGCAGTCTATCATGTTTTTATTCTGTTCGGCCTGACCTGAAGAGTACATCACCGACGAGGTAAATTTGAACGGGAACCAACAAACGTTTTATGGACCATATTCATAAACGTTCTTCTTGTTGCAGAAAATCCAATTTTTTCCCCTTCGAAAACAAATAGTACCACCGCTGCTCTATATACACAGTTGCTGCGTGTAAACGAGTGTGCATAAGTGTTGAGTGTTTTAGCTGGTCCAAGCCGAGAGAGCTCAAAAAGGTTTCCGCTTTAGTCTCCGAATAACCTGCTTGGACTTGCTTATCATGTAGTAGCTTGCAACGATCGCGACGGCTTGTAACAAGGCCAAAAATAAGGCAGTCGACGAGCACTGTGGGAAGCCCAGCTTTCAAGCTTACCTCGCAATTTAATCTACCGTACCAGGGAGACGGTCAGGTCCATATGGTTTTGTGGACTAAGAAGACTGCCCATCTGCGAAGGCTTTTGCCTAATAACAGTGATGCTACCGAGGACTTCTGATTTGGAGCAATTTTTGGAGCAGCAAAATTTCCGTTTTGGAGCACTTTGGAGCAGCAAAATTTTCATCTTGGAGCACTTTGGAGCAGATAATTTTGCATCTGGGAGCACTCTGGAGCAGCGAAGTTTATATCCTGGAGTGCAATACAGAAGCATATTGCATTAACATTCAAGCACCTGAGTATTATTATGGGGCTCTTATGAAGGCTAGAAATATTTCGATTCATTGCAAATCTCATGGAAAAAATCATCTCAGGAGCATAGGCGCGCGCACAGGGGGGGGGGGGGGGGGCAGGGGGGCGCCCCCCTCCCTAATCACCTAAGAGGGGGGGGGGTGCAAAATCTGCCCCGTACATTGACCTTTGCGACAGCAATTATATGGACACTCTCGGCGGATTTTTGCCGTCGCCGTTGCCGTAATTTTCCGCATAAAGTCCAAATTAATGACATCACCACGCGCATTCTAGCCGCGGGTAAAAGCTCGCGAGCGCTGGCGACGAACGCGGCTGAAGCGGAAATTAAACTAGCCGGCCGTCTGTCTCCGCCGCACGGACAGCGCATGAGATAACATCTTCCCGCGTGCGGGCCTGCCGTCGATTGCTCATCAAACAGAGAAGAAACGCCCCGCCCGTCTTTCGTAAGGAGCATGAAGGGACACCAGGGGAGCGGAAGGGGGTGGGGGGTGGGGACGGCATCGTTCGAAGGGCGCAGTGGCTTGCGCGCGCGCTATCTCGAGGCATCAGGAGACGGCTCGTAAACTTGCTGTGCTCTCAACGCTTACTTCGCGTTTAGAGAACTCAGAGCAAGAAAACGCTTCGGTTCCTGGAGGGGCCATATTTTCTTAAACCAGCGTTTTGTTGAGTTACGCGAGATCGGATCCAAAAGAGTTAGCTGCTAGTCTTACTTCGTTTCACAATACAATTTTTTGGTATCGCATTCATTGCTTCGCTCTTAAGCGAAACTTAGTTTTTTTAACCGTTAGCTATTGACCCCCGAAAGCGAGGGGCGGACGTGTAACATGGCGTAGCCGCTTCACTGTGGGCCGTCAGCGACGGGTCCGCTACTGACAGCTGCGCATTTGCGGCTGCTCCGACCAGGACATATGATTTTACTAATGAGATGACATTTTTAAAAAGGCAAGCTAAAATTCGAATTGGAACCCTAGCACGTGAGCTCGAAAGGGCAGGGCCTTTTAGGGGTATTTACCGCAGAGTGATTACAAACTCGGACGTGCTGGCGGAAGGAATTACGAAAAAGCTGTTCTGGATGAAGATCCATGAATAAAGTATATCTAAGGAAAAGTGTCAACGCGTTTCCACCGTTCGCGTGCTCTTCCATAAACGCGAAGCAAGGAAAATTCGAGATTGTCCCATATATCTACTGCGAGCGATCCCAGATTTCATTCCGCGTTGTCCGGAAACAGAAGTGACAGACATTTTAGCGGCACTCATGTAGTTATTACTGAACATTGCTTTCCTTACGTGCCGTGCGACGCTTGAAACGAGCTATCAGCAGCGTTTCTGGAACAGACGACGTCCGCCGATGAATCGCCGTCGCACTTTCTCGCTACCGATAGGCCTAGACGTCACGAGCCTCTGCGGAGAGCGCGTTTTGCTGTCGAGCCGACTTGCAGAACAGAAGCTGCGTCGGCATCGTGGCTTACTCGGAACGCACGCGCGAGCGCTATTTATTCAGCGGAATAATTCTTGGTCCATGATTGCGACTTTATTGGCAGCCCCAAGATCGAGCTGCACATGTTCTGACGCGCCGGCGGTGCGATTGCCGGTGATAGACGCCCCCAAACCCGAGACTTTGGCGCAGTTTGGCGCAAATTTCGTCGATATTATCAGGATGGCGCAGTAAATACAATTTGGCGCACTTTGGCGCAGTTGGCGCAGGAGTGGAATCACTGCTAATAACCTTCATTTTTCTCTCTCCCTCCCTCAAGACGCTACGGTGGGGGGGCTAGTTGGTAGGACATGGAAAGAATAAAACGACGCCTACATATAGGACACAAGAAGAAAGAAGTGAACGAGACCAGCGCGGACTAACCAACTGATATATATGGATGACGCTTCTTTCCCACAACAGCAAAGCGCATGCGCACTATCAAACATAACCGTACATCGTGTATGAGAACTTAACACACAAGAAATTCAGCTTCTTTCTTGTATAGGCGTAACGAAGCTTCACTGATACACTTATCAGGCCCGTATCGTATAATCTGCAAGGCTTCGATTATTTCCCGTGCCTTTTTGTCTTTTGCACGGCCGATGATCTTTGCCTGCCTGAAGAGCGGCATGCATTTCCCTTTTCCTGTCGTTTTACAAACCAGGCAGGCGCATCTCACTCAACGCAGTGGGATGCACCTGCCTAGGCATTGCCAAGGTACGGGAAAAAATCGAAGCCTTGCAGATTATACGATACCGGTCTGATAAGTGCATCGGTGAAGCTTCGTTACGCCTATACAAGAAAGAAGACGACCCACTAAAACCGATAAACTTTCGCCCAAAAAGAATAGGTAGTTTTCTTTCTTTTTTAACGCGATAGCGTTAAAGAGCTTGTTTCGCGGAAATTTCGGTGTCGGCGACAACGTCGTTGGTTGTGAGCAAAAAATCAGCGTTCTCCGTGAGCGAAAATTCGAGGTAGATTCGAATAAAGAAATAACGAAAAAAAACTTCGGTTCGGGTGGGACCAAACCGAAGAACCTGCGACCCCTCGCTCCGTGGCGCCATGCGTTTAGCCTCTCGGCCATCACGCATACATCCACTAGCATACTAACGGCGAGCTATTTATATATACCATTTACCGTTGGTGGTACGCACATCTCGGAGGTGCTTCAGTGTGGCAGAGGCTTGACTATCACTCGCGAGATGGCACAAAGGGCCCACGGGCGCGCTTTCCGTGTTTCGTCGCGCCGCATGCATGGATATAGGAGCTGGAGGGCGTCCGTACTTTGGCTTTCCTTGCACCACGATTTAGGTGTCCACCGAGAAGCGAAGCTAGGCTAGCGATTGGGAAGGCGATACGAACACGGTCCGATTACGCTATCGCGTTCTACTCTTGAAAGCGAAGCTCATAGAGTTAATATACTAACTCTAGAGGAAAAGCTCCCCATAGGGCCCATGCAATGAAACCTATAACCGCATGGGTTCCGCCATGATGGAACAAAACGATCGTTGCCAGACCCTGAGACGCTCGCTACATTTGACGGTAGTAATCAGTTTTAATCTACCAACCTAAGCCAGCTACGCGCTGTTCAGAGAACATCAGCTGTGTTTTGATGCGTGAAGCCGTGTGTTAGTGTACGGTTGTCTGTGCAGGTGGTCCGGATGATAACAGTTAAAATTTCCACCTGTTTGTTTACTAGGCACTCCCTACCAAAGTTTCTCCGTTCGCTGGCACAAAGGTCACTCGACAGATTCGCAGCTCGAAGCAAAGTCCGTAGGCCGTGGTCGCGCGCTGATTCGACTTGCAATGGCGAGACACCTGTATCCACGTTCTTTTTCAGCTCATTGCTGCCGTACATCAGCGCAGAGAGCCGTAAAGCACAAAAATGTCGATTGCAGCATGCAGCGGCGAATGTGAGTCTCCCGAAAGCTTCAATCGAAACTAAAGTTACACGGCCCACGAAGCTTTATTGCCGTTAAAAAGTATTAAAAAAATCGGTTGCGACTAGTTCGTACATAACTTTCAGGACTTGTCTCATCTCTTCTTTGCCGTCCGTCCTGGTTTGCACTGATGCACTGAAGTTTCTAGCTCGAAAGAAAAAAGGGCTGTCACATGAAGTCGAGTGGTATGCGGCGACAGAAAACGCACACAACGGGACACTACGACAACTACGAGATACACGTCGCGAACGAAGTTTCAGGGGCTTTAACACGACGCGCAAACCGGCGCAATCGGCCGCAAGCACACACTCGCGTACTCGCGAGTGTTGATATGGTCATAGGCGTGCGCAGGGGGGGGGGGCAAGGGGGGCGAGAAGGGGGGGCGCAAAGTCAGCCCTATACATTGTAGGGGGGGGCGAGAAGAGGGGCGCAAAGGCAGCCGCATACATTGACATAATAGGGAGGGGGGGGCGCTGCGACGAACCTTCGCCCCCCCTGAAGGGGAACCCTGCGCACGCTTATGGATATGGTGGTGCCATCTAGTTAACCAGCCTGCAAACGCTCCTTTCCGCGCGCAGTAAATTGCATAAATAGCCGTCGTATTCTTTCGTAGAAGTATTCAAAATAAACACAAAACAATATCCGCAAGTTTTTAATTGTGCAGATGCTTCTTTAGGATTGATATGTGATGGCAAGAATGACAACGTTCCAAGATGTCAGCGTTCTTGTGGTTATAGGTCTCGCGGCCCAGCTTTTCCTCTAGAGTCAGTATATTAACTCTATGGCGAAGCTCAAGCATCCCCCAATTTGCTTTTTTTTTAAACACGAAAGTGTTTTATGCCGGGGTTCACCAAGTACATCCGTCACGGATATGACGTTGATAAAATGGACGCCAACGGGTGAGAAAGGAAAAAACCAAGTAAAATATACCCCCCTGGGAATCGAATCCACGACGTTGCGGCCGCGACGGCAAGCGCCCGACGCGCTACCGAGTAAGCTAACTCGGAAGATGCTTGACACGGCGCGAACGCGCCTTATATCTTTCACACATTCTCTTTCGCGGCGGGCGGAGCGGGGCGGTGCCGCCGTCTGTGAGGTGTGAAAAGAAGTAATGCTTCACGATCGACACTTACTAGCGCTTCCTCCGAGATTGCACGCGATATCGGAGGTAATGGTTAAAGCGTCTCGATACCAGAGAGGTAGACTGGCCGCGCTGGCGTCGCCGAGGCACGCTTGACGCAGTTACGTTCTTTGCCTTTGGCTTCGTGTTAGCGTGCGTCGGCTCATCGGAGTAGTGCTGCTTCCACGTGCACCAACGGGATTTCTCCGCGGCCGACTGCTTCAATTGCGAGAGCACCGACGAACAAAACTGCTGCAATATGCGTTGCAGAAAGGACGCGATTTCGACGGGCGAATGTCGTGCCTTGGTGGAGCGAGAGCCGCGCCTGCGAGACAGAGGCCAGCGGGACGCACGCGTTTGCGGCTCAGGCTACGAACCTCTACCTCCCGTGTTGCTGAAGCGCAGTGTGTGTTATGTATGCATGAGCACAGGCGTCGGCTACCCATTACTAGAAAGCGCACACCGTGCCGTTTCTCTCCTTAATTGACGACGCTGTGAAGAAGTGCATACCGGGTACCAGTGTTGATTATGAGCTTGTTGATATCATCCTTACGCGGGATTCACGATTCGCTGTGTCCAAATATCACATCGTCAGCTACCAGAACGGTTTAATAATGATCATGGGCGTTAGTCGTCGCGATAGAGACATGCAGTCAACATGGGTGCATCCACGTCAAACGGTGCTATAGCTGCCAAACACGAATAGACATTGTACAAGCTCTCATATATCACTACACAATAAGCACTACTTCGGTGAAGACACGTTTCACTTTCGTGTTATACCGATTCCTATGACGGAGGGATCAGCCATGTTTTTTTTTTTTGCAATGCCGTGTCAGAAACTGCCGGTATTCAGACATCAACGATGCAAAAATTTAGCGCAGATTCTTTGAGCATTCCAAAAAAAAAAAAAAAAAAAAAACGCCAGGCCTTCGCGGAAAGCGCAGCACAGTCGCAGCGAAAGCCGGAAGAGCGGCATTTCTAGTTCTTGTGGCTACTAATAAATGTACACTAGCAACGTACCCACTACGGCACAAATCATAATTTTTGTGAAGTTGGGAAGCACCCACCACGGCATTATTCGTAATTCTGCGGAGAAGCGAGGTACCATCTTTGAGGCATTATGTGCACTTTGTTGATTCGACGGCTGATGACGATGACGAATTATGGCTGAGTCCTTTGTAATGGGTTGGAATATTTAAACGACCCACTAGTTACGTAATTTGCATTGTGTGACGCCCGGTCGTTATTTAAATCTCCCATCACGCTTTATGATATACGTTAACGTGAGAAATAGAGAGAGGAAGGGAAATTAACTTTATTAAGACCCAGAGGAAATAGATCATGGGGGCGTGATGGGTTTCCTTGGCAACCAAGAGAAGTGCACTTGCGAGGAACCCGCTACGCTATAAATAATCATAATTTTTGTGAAGCAGGGAAGCAGCCACTATGCAATTTTCGTCATTCTGCGGAGAACCGTGGTACCCGCTAAGCACCTCTGGGTCATTATGTGCACTTTGTTGATTCTGTTGCTGATGACGATGACGAATCATGGCAGAGCCCTTTGTAATGGGTTGGAAGCATTCAATGACCCACTCGTTGCGCAATTCGCATGGTGTGACGCCTGGTTGATGTTTTACTCTTCTACCACGCTACATTACATATGTTAATGTGGTTCCTTCCCGATATGAAGCCTGTATAGGGCCTTTTTGGGTAGCAGTTTCAAGCACCGGCATGGACTATGTGAAATTATGTGTGTTTTGTGCATATGTGCATGTGAGTGTAATTCTAAAGCGATGAATTATGTTGTAATAGGTGGCGAGATTTGATGGCATTATTACCATGCATTCAAGAAAAAAAAAGCACCGGCATGGCTCTGAGGTAGTGAAAACAAATATATACCGCTACCTCACTACCTCGTATGTACATAGGCAATAAAGAAAGAAAAAAAAGCATGGCTCTGAGGTAGAACATTGGGTTCCCACGCAGAGGGCCCAGGTTCGAACCTCGTTCCATCCTGGAATTTTTTTCTTATTTCGAGCGATAGTGGTTACGGACACCGGCGGCGGACAACTACGGCGCCAAAAACGGCCCTTGTTGTGATCTCATAACAGCTTTCGCTGTAAAAGGAAACAATGAACTAGCTGTGTTAGCTGTCCACCATTTACTATATTTGTTATGTAGAATTTACAACATGTACAAGATCCCCGACACAACGCACAAAATCGAGATTTTTCGGATTATTTTTAACTGTCCTCGCGACAGCAGCACCACTGCGCTCCTTCGCTGCAACACTTTAACTGTTAATAGACTGTTACGGTTTAGTCTAATTATGCTGTATAAACAAAAGCAAATCAACTTTCAACTAACATCGTTGATCCTGAGCTGACACTGCCAGGTTTGCTGCTAGGAGGAGGAAAAAACTTTATTAAGAACCAGCAATTTAAGTGCCTTCGCCTAGGCCTCCGACGTGGGGACGTCGAGGTCTTGCCTCGTCGCCGCCACGCGGGCTTGCTGGATGGCCAATAACCGATCGGTTTGCTGCTAACATCAACGTTTTTCTACTTCCTAGGGTTTCTTCTTATTACGGTAAATTGTCTTCATCCTTCTGCGCAATCATATTATGGAATCATCTACACATATCTAAAATTTAGTTTCCTTTTAACAACATTCAAAAATTCCTTTTTAAAAAATGTTAAAATTTTTATATTTGTCCGTTAGTTGTGCTAGGTTTTTTTTCCTATACACTGTATTTATTCATCAAATTATTCGTTTCATGCATTCTTATGTTGTTTTTATTCTTCCATGCTTATCGTTATACATCTGTTCTATTGATCACACTGCTGCCAATTCGTGTATTATTTATACGTAACAAACTTCACCGAGAGTATACTCTCGTACGTTGAGACCCTAAATATTTATCGTACATTGTAAATAACCTGTCACGTTTCGAATAAAACCGATTGATTGATTGATTGATTGATTGATTGATTGATTGATTGATTGATTGATTGATTGATTGATTGATTGATTGATTGACAGTGTCTTCAAGGAGCGCCCATCAGAAAAGAAGCACGGAAGGTTCGGCGGTTTTCCGCGCCGTCCAGCTCATGATGTTGACCAGTGAGATCGCCGGCTGTCCTTTCGTGCGCAGGACGAAAAGCTTACCTTGGGCAATAAGCCTGCTTCGACTCGTCTACTTCCTCGCCTGCGCGACTTTATTCTCCTGCCTCCTGTTGACTTACATCATCATCCGTGTCTGGTTCGACAAGCCGGCCGACCAGATTACCATAGTCACCCAAGCGGGCAATTACATGGTCGTCTACTGCCAGGCAGTCGTCAGCTTCCTCAACATGCTCCTCAGGCGCGATCTGCTGGCCGACATCGTCCTCTCGGCAGCCAAGCTTGAACCGAAGCTCGAATTGGACGCCAAGGCCTCTGGCCGCCGCCTTTGGAAGATCTCGCTGCTCTGCCTTCTCTTCGCGCTGGCCGACGGGCTCAAGCTGTTCGCGGGCCACAGCGGCCACATATCGGTGGCGTCCTTCCTCCTCGAAGGCCACAGCGAGCACCTGGTGCGGCTCTTCTGGCCCACGTACATCGCCAGCTGCTTCCTCCTCTCCGTGTGGTACAACATGTTCTTCTGGCAGATCGTGTGCTTCTCCAGCCTGTTTCGCGAGTACCTGGCCGCGCTGGCATGCCGGCTCGAAGACAGTGCGAAGCGCGTTGATGACGAAAAGTGCCTGGCCGCCGAGAACGTGCGGGTGAACCTGGTCGAGCTGCAGAGGCTGTTGCGCAAGGTCGACGCGTTCGTCGGAGCGCAGGCGCTGTGCTACTACGCCGGCAGCGTGTTCTTCCTGTGTGGCATGCTGTACAGGCTGGCCGTCTCCAGTCGCACGCTGGAAGAGAAGGCGTCCCGCTGGGGCTACACGGCAGCCATGGGAATGGGCGTCGTTCTATCCACTGCTGCGGTAGGCAGCATCAACAGCCAGGTGACGTCATCGGCTTACGTGGCAGTAGCGCGTCGCGTGCGACATCGCGAGCAGAGCAGCGACACTAGGGTGTTCGATTTTTTTTTATGCGAGCATAATTCATTTTCGTTCCGCTCCCTTTCAGCCTCGCCTTCAGTGACCGCAGCCCTTTCTTTAAAAAATAATAAGTAAACTACTGCACTTGTGAGCCGGCGATGGAGCGCTTGGCAAAGTTGAGCAGACGATCCGCATATGCGATCCGTGGTGGCGGGCGCTCGCATTACATCAGTGCGGATCGATTGGACGCGAACTCCGATTGCGAGTCAAAACGAAGTTCAGAGGGCGAGTGAGATAACGAATTTATTGCGGTGAAAAGTGAATCGCTAACCGGAGGCTCACCTCCTAATCAGTGGCGTAAGCAGAATTTTTTTCGGGGGAGGGGGGGAGGCACCTCCTTGATCCGACATTGGGTCTGGGCAGATAAGTGGGGTCGAGTGTCATCTTGTGCTCTGTATCCCATGGGGAAAAAAATTTCGGGGGAGGGGGGGGCGGCACGGGCCCGGTGTGCCCCCCCCCCCCCCCGGCTACGCCACTGCTCCTAATCTTTCTTTACATTGCCGAGAGTGTAAGTGCACGTCGAAGTTCGATGAATGCACACTTTTGTACCGGCACAGGAATGAAGCACAGGATTGAGGCATGGCATATCGATAGCAGTGATAGCGCATGCGTGAGTTAATCGTCGATTAACTTGCATAAGAAGAAATCAAATGCCTTAACAATTATCTGTCATGTAGACCCCCACGCGCGCCGGATTGATTGGTTCGCCTATCGCACGAGCATGCGCAGATAAGGCTTCGTTTTTTGTTTTTTTTTCGCCGTTGCGCACCTTTGCAGTTGTTAATATAGGCGTCTGTGGTGTCTTGACTTCTTCCTTGTGTCCGTGTTTGCATGCCCTGTCTTTTTGAATGAATTCGATGTTCCAGCTCACATTTAATACATCTTGATGATATCGGCACGCAATAATACGCATGCTGCTTAACTACTACATTCGATGCATATCCGTTCGGCAATACCGGCACTGCAGTGTGTTAATCCCACATGTATCCCTATACATGCAGATGCGTCCGGATGTGTGCAGCATTTACGGCGTAAGAATAGGGAACCCAAGCTCAAGTTTGGGCGCCGCGACGCTCGCGCGGCCGAGCTATGCGTCACTGGGGGCAAACGCTGCCCGCGAAGGCGGTTTGTCGCCGGATTTGGCAGCTGCGGCAAGGTCACGTGCGCGCATGCGCTCTTCATTCGGCCCAATCAATGCTAGTCGGCAATAGTTATGTGACGCACCACAGATGCAATCCGAGAGCTCTGCGCGTGCGCGGAAGCGGGGTCGGCAGTGTTGTGGCCGTGGACGCCCCAGTTACGATAAGAGCAGTGGCGAAGCGGCGACGTGTTCTTTTGGCTTCGTGGTACCACCGATATCACGGCGCCAACGAGCAGTAGGCGAGCGAACAGCCAGCTCGCTCGGCCACGGCCGGTCTGGAGGCGCGCGCTCGCTCCGAGCGTGCGCCTCCAGACCGGCCGTGGCTCGGCGTACACACTTCCCAGAGTGATCCGCTGCCCGCGGGGCGCCCTGGGATTGCTTGAAAAATGTCTAAGAAACGTGAAAGCGCGCGCGTCCGTCCGTCCGCACGCATACACGCGCAGGCCTGCGGTGCATGAGTGCGTCCCTTTTTTGCCCGAGTTTTCATTGGGCCTTTACATCTCTTACTCTCGCCTTTTCTACTGTACAGTGACTGCAGTGTATGCCCTGTCAATGTGAGGGTTTTCATCAGGCCTGGACTTAGTCAAGATGCCTCAAGCAACTTTCATTACCGAATACCATCAAAATACCATCACTCCTTTAGTATGAGACCTGGCGTAACTCAAACAAAACGCTGGCGTAAGGAAACGGCGACGTTCGTGCTGTCCACGTACAAAGGTGTGAACCATCGGCTGATCCCCTGTTGAGCAACGGCGCTCGCGACTACGTGCGACCGCTCCTGGCTGGTTAAAGTACGCATTTACATCGGAGCCACCAGCCACCCTCCGGCACCCCTCCATGCGCCTTTCGCACGACGCAGGCGGCCGGCACGTTTCATCTCAGCTTGAGCCGCATTCATCGGCAGCGCTCGCGCGCTTTCACTCACATAGAGCAAACGACGCGTAGGGTGATCAATTTAGATTTTATGCAGAACAAGACGGCAACAGCAAAAATGCGCCTCGGGCGTCCATATAACTGCTATCGCAGGGGCGTAGCCAGAAATATTTTTCGGGGGGGGGGGGGGGGGGGGGTTCAACCATACTTTATGTATGGTCGTGCGTGCGTTTGTATGTGTGCGCGTATATATACGCAAGCAAAACTGAAAAATTTCGGGGGGGGGGGGGGGGGTTGAACCCCCCCACCCCCCCCCTTGCCTACGCCCCTGTGCTATCGTAATAAAAATGTGCGCTACATTGCACAAGTTCCGCGTCATGACAATTGACAATTCAATCGGATATGAAGTCATTCAAGCGCGTATTATTGTGTTTTCTAGGTGTCAAGAATCGAGAGCATCATTCAAGCCACTAAGTTTGAGAAACTGTTGGATGCAGCCACACACAGGGTAGGTCCATTGGAATGGCTATAAAAAATTGGTGCACACTTGGAACGAAGAAGCGAGAGAGTATGAACGTTAAATGCTGAGAAAAAAAAAAGGACACAGGGCCGCCTGGTTGCAAGAAAATACAGATTGCACAATATACAATGTGGTTTCACGAAAAACGATGAACCAAACTTGCATTTAACGTGCGTTGATTACATGCTCTAACAATGCTCCTGGGGTATTTCCACACCTATTACTGCTACATTCCTATAATAAACACATGAAGAAATAAGAAAATTTGAATAAGAAAAATTATTTTGTTGTGTCTGATACAGCTGACCTGTTCTATGATCATATATATGCTTTTCTAGCGTAGCCCTTTGCGACACGCATTATGTGGAATTCACATAATTCTGGAGATCAAATTTAATATGGACGTTTTTGAAAACATTAGTGTATTTTATAGTGCTTAATTCCAATTACAACATAAATAATTATCTAATTGATGCAGTCAGTCATGCTATATTTCTTCGTAAAAGGAATTGAACAACTCACCCAAATTATGTGCAATAGTTTTTTGCTGGTGGCATGGCCATCCTAAAAAGAAAAATATTTCAAGGTACACCCATCCAACATCTCGTTAAACACGGTGCTGCCTTCGCCAAAGCAATCGTGTGTAGCAAAATATTTCACCTAAAAGTGATATAGCAGAAACAATGGGCCACAAGAATATTTCGTTTACCATTATCTCAGTGTCCGTCGTCTATTCCTTGCCAATACTGCACAGAAATGGCAAAAGGTAAGTCACATCTCCAAACGAGGACGTCGTGTCACAAAGGGTTAAGGATACATGCAACTGTTCAAGTTGGTTAGTTTAAAGCTTTCCTTCGAGAAGAAAAAAAGAAGTAAGACAATGGGCTTTAGTGAGCATCAATGCAATTTCCTTTTTCAGCTGCACATATTGCTATTAACTCTGGAAGAGCTGCAAGACAGCCTGACAGGCTGCGGAATGTTCGTCATCAACCTCCCACTGATCGTGACCGTAAGTGTTTAATGCTTGCGGACATGTGCGTGGTGCCCCCCCCCCCCCCGTTTTTATATAATCTAACGGGTCTTCCCTATACCTTCACTCAGAATAACAGGAGTTGAGCTAGTTGGTGAGTATTCATGTTGAAAGACTGGGCGTGGAAACACGGACACTAGAGAGAAGTCATGACACCGTGTTCGTGTTAGCACGCCCAGTCTTTTAACACGAATACCTTCAATCAGTCGGACCTGTCTCGTCAGCGTTTCAAGTGCAGAGCTATGGCCATGCAAGCTTTTGAGGATAACAGCGGCCGAGGAGCCCTGATATTGCATTCCAAGAACTGTTTACTGGCCACCTTTACCCCCAGAAAGCCGGGGACTGAAATTTTAATTCTTGCATCCATTGCGAAGTTCTTTTTCATTCGGGCTCTGCCACCTGGGTGCCTGCAGTAAAGCTTGGCTCTCCCTAATGGAAAACCCCGCGCATGCTTATGGCCCTAAGCTTACAAAAATTACCAAGTTGGAAAAAGACTGCCACCTTCAGAAGCTTGAGCCTAAACGATAACTGGCAGTTACGGGAGAGGACGTGCACGTGCCCGACTTCGTCATAGGAACACAGCCATTACCTGATTTAAGCATTCATGTGCTTCATCGTTACCGCCGCCACCACATGCCAGCACCACGCTCTATAGTGTGATAATTGCGCTAGCGCACTCGTGATCACATGAAAAGTGAGTCGACACGTTCAAGGCGAAAAAGAAAAGTGCTCAAGGTGATGACATGTCATCACCCCGTGTAGCTTTCAGCACACTAGCTGGGACGAAAGCATGCGACAAATCCAAACTCCACTCATGCTTGGCGGATTCAAACATTTTTTTGCGGCAATCGATTTGTGCAGCAGTAAACTGCTGTAGTGAGGTCATTCAATGATTACTTGGAAAGGCGTTACAGAGGCCCTTCAAGAACGAAATCTGATTCCACTGCATTAAAGTTTTCAAGGAATGCTTTCCCGCTGACTAGGCGATTCCTATTTAGCCTGCCTTTAACCGGTTGTCACATGTTGCTTACAGGTTTTGCTTCTGTTACAGATTGCTGGTGCAGCTGTCACGTACACCGTCGTGCTGGTTCAGACTAATGAGAGCATGGGAAACACTTGCCTAAAATTGTAATCTGCGCTGCTGCATAGAGGAAGCAGTCACAACCATGGTCACAACTGGAAATACTACATAAACATGGGCGGCACCAAGTGACAATTCACTATTTCATTCAAAACAAAGGCCCATGACAGAATAAGCAATGAATCGAGGTCCACTAATACATCAACAATGAATTGATTGCCATTCAAAAATCTAATAAAGCTCACCACACTAAGTGCACACAAAAAGAAATTGCCCTTCCAATGCAACGATATCGGACTACTTGCACAATATTAGTGTCATTGCACATGCTTACTGTGCATATATGTCATTGCACACATTGTAAATGCATACAGTAAAGATTGCAATTACCTGCAATTACGTGCACCTATTCTTCAGTGATCCCAATCAAGTGGTGCTCATCAGGATCACAATGCCGTGAACCGATACGAAAGTGATGAAATAAAGTGAAATAGAACCTGGCATTATGCCAGTCAGGGCTGTAACTAGAGGGGGTTAACTTTTTGGCTGTTACTAAAACACACACCAGTTGCGAATGCTTTTAAAACTAATTTAAAACAACTAGTTTAAAAGAGTTCACTAAATTAGTATACGTAAGTGCTGTGCTTTATCCATACACAAAAATAAGCCACTATAAATCTTTCAACGTGGCAAACATTCTACATGAAACCCCCCCTTCTAAATAAATCCGTGGGAACGGCCTTGATGCTAGTCATATCTTTAGTGACCCCGTGGGTGACTTGAGATCTCAACAATGTTATGTCGCTTTTCCCATGTCGCAAGTTTGGCACTCGTCCCGTCCGAAATGACATGATAACGCTGACGTGACAGGTTAGTGGTCTTCACAATAAAAAAATAACGATGAACGCATAGTACACACAAAAGTTTTTGAAAAAGACTGGCAACAATGGCATGCTCATAAGACTGGACTAGAAAAAATATTGAGCTGAGTTACTGGATATACTGGCCAATTTGCCTAAATTCAAGTATGTGGATATCAGCCACCTATTTTTTCAGCTTATCCTTTATCAAGTTCAGTTTACAAGAGCATAAGCGCCAATGCAAAGATCTGCAGCAAATCCATGAGAAAGTATCTTGAGCTTTAGACAACACGAATTCTTTATGATCACTCATTAAATGCATATTTAAGAGCTGTCAATTGTGATGTTCAACGTGAGAAACCCAATGTAAGTTCAGTTTCTGTCACTATATAGCTGCATACTATACTCGGACAGCATAAGATAGATGACCAGAAATGGTAAAAAAAAAAAAAAAAAGACATTCTGTACTAAGAGATAAGCTTGCTAAAATATTGTATTTTTTTCTTGTACATGATTGTTATCTTTTATATTGGTGTGCTTCTCAATATTTGTATCCACCCTTACTATTGTCAGTATTCTCTTACATAGATTTGTGTATGGTATGTAGATCTAGATAATAATTACCACTGACTTCAATTCCACTTCGAATAAAAAAAATGCCAGGCCTGCGCTGAAACCGCAGCACAGTCACAGCGAAAGCTGGAAGAGCGGCGTTTCTAGAGCCCGTTAAGCTCTCTTGGGCTACAATACAAGTACACTAGAAAGGTACCACTACGCCATAAATCACAATTTTTGTGAAGTTGGGAAGCACCTACTAAGCCATTATTCGTCATTCTGCGGAGAAGCGAGGCACCAGCTACACGTCTGTAAGGCATTATGTGCACTTTGTTGACGCGACGACTGATGACGATGAAGAATTATGGCTCATCTTTGTAATGGGTTGGAATCTTTAAACGGCCCACCAGTTATGTAATTTGCATTGGGTGACGCCCGGTCGCTATTTCCCTCTCCCGTCATGCTGTATAACATACGTCGACGTGGGAGAGAGACGGGGGGGCGAAGAACTTTACTGAGACTCCGAGGAAATGGATCATGCGCTTATGGGCTTTCTTGGCAACCAATACAAGTGCACTTGCGAGGAACCCACTACGCTATAAACCATTGTAATTTTACTGAGACCCCGAGGAAGTGGATCATGCGCTTATGGGCTTCCTTGGCAACCAATACAAGTGCACTTGCGAGGAACCCACTACGCTATAAATCATTGTAATTTTTGAGAAGTAGGGCAGCAGGCACTGTGCCATTTTTCGTCATTCTATGGAGAGCGTTGGTACCTGCTAAACCCATGTAAGGCATTATGCGCACTTTGTTGATGCTGTGCCTGATGACGATGAAGAATTATGGCAGAGTCCTTTGTAATGGGTTGGAAGCATTCAACAACCTACTCGTTGCGCAATTCGCATTGTGTGACACCTGGTTACAGAATTCGCATTGTGCGACACTTGGTGATTATTTTACTCTTCTACCATGCTACATTGCATATGCTAATGTGGTTCCTTCCCGACATGAAGCCTGTATAGGACCTTTTTGCAAAGCAGTTTCAAGCATCGGCATGGCTCAGAGGTTGAATACTGGGCTCCCACGCAGAGGGCCCAGGTTCGAACCTTGTTCCATCCTGGAATTTTTTTCTTATTTCGTTTTTTTTTTCTTATTTCGAGCGATACTGGTTACGGACACCGGCGGCGGCGGCGGCGGACAACTACGGCGCCAAAAACGGCCGGTGAAATGATCTCATAACAGCTTTCGCTGTAAAAAGTTGTACGTGCACAAGCCTACAAGAAAAAATTTTAAAGACTTTTTGGTTTCGTGCAACGTCTTTAGCACCTAGTGACAGGCTCCAATACAGGGGCTCTATTCCGAGACAGTCGCTTCTGGTGACACTTTCACTTTTAAGGCTTCACAAGGCAGATGCCACATGTGTCAGCATCTATGAGCGTTGGCTCACAACTTTAGCACCTTTGGCACAGTGTCAAACAACTATGATCCACAGGCACCTAAATGTAGAAGAACTGATAGCTGGGCCAGTTGGTGACAATACTTGAACATGTTTAACTTAGCGCAACGACGACGTGGACACAAGAGAGTTTGTATCCTCTTCTCGTGTCCACGTCGTCATTGCGCTAAGTTAAACATGTTCAAGTATTAACACCTAAATGTATTCGGTGGTAGCCTTGCAAAATCTCACAAAAGTGACAGTGTCACAGAAAGTGATCATATCAGAATATAGTCCCAGGAGTCAAGCAAGAACTCTCACTCCTGATACAAGGCACCACTGAGCAATTGCAACTAGTAACCATATCTTGATCACAACATACATCGTAATTATCAAGAAAACAACACGACACCCACAGTAAAATATAGGTGAATTCTGTTTAATCTTATCACCTAAACCCGCATATTTATGAAAGGCATACTGTACAGCAATTACGAAAGAAGAATGTAATGTTCTTTTTCCTTAACAATCGGCAATATTTGTACTAACAATGACTGAGCTATGTTATAGTATGCATCAAAGTGGTTCAAAGTATGATAAACTGGAGTATTGCATAACACAGCTGCACATTTCAGTGTCAAGAAGAAACACCTATGGAAGGTTCTCCTAGCTTGCTTGCAGGTACATACAATACTAAATATAAATAAATAGAAGCCACATGGAGGCCAACATTTCACACAGAGCAGAAAAGCCAAGTCACCACATGAACTTCATGGCGCGTGGCTGCTACTACAGTGGGCTGCATGGTATCTGGCTCACTGGTCACATCAACAGCTATGATTGGGTCTTTGTAGAGCTGCTGGCTCCAGTCCGGCAACCTATACTCCATGTCAACAACCAAGTCTTGCATACGATACACACAGAGCCGACCACTGTCTAGGCCAATCACCAGCAGAGGGCCTCGCAGGGCCAATGCAGTCACCCGTCCGTTCCATTGCCGAGCAGCCTTGATCTCGTGCACGTGACGGCCGGCATTCATCGATATGTACAGCCCCATGTCAACTGCACAAGCAACCGGAGGGAGATGGTTAAAAGGGACACTAACATGAAACAATGAATTGGTTTACACTGATAAATTATACTCTAAAAGCTTTATTGTCGTTAATTTCACCATCACAGGCTCATTATATAAGGGAAAATTAAGGCGAGTTTCATCTTTCGTGACGAAATCTCTGCACGTGATGCCACAGATTTGTAAAAGTTTATTTGTATTTTGGCCACATTGGCTCAACAAACTCTGCGCTATGCACAAACATTCCAAATGGTGACACAAGCAGTTCCTGAACATCACCAAGCGACAGTCAGGAGCCACAAGATTACTTGTCTGTGTTGCAGGGCAGTGCACTCAAGCCAGCCACTTCCAAGGTTGCCAAAATCATAGGAAAAGACACCCTTAACAAAACACCATTAAAGACGCACTAAAACAAAGTGGTGATGATTTTTCACAAAGCCACTGAGCCGGTAGTGTAGGTCCTTTTGATCAATAACAGAACGATTGAAGTGCTCGCCTCAAAGTGTGTAATTTGTTATAAGGCTTTAAACACACACATTGCTACAGATAGCAGCACACCTCCACACTGAGTTTTTAGCAGTCTCTGCTTTGAGACAAGGCAGCGCTTTCCAGCGTCACTCTTGCGACTAACCTGATTGGCTTTTTAGCCTTTGTAACGAAGGAGAAAATGAAAGGAAAAAAAAAGAGGATGACCTTATTTTTAGGTCTGGCGGTCCAATGCCACCAATTTCCCACAGGGTGGGAGCCCTCCCAAGCGACTATGAACTTCATTCTGCCGAGCACCAGGCCGGAAGTGCGCTTGTACCTATTACTGGTAGGTACCTACCAGTAATAGGTACCCTATTACTGGTAGGTATTACTGGTAGGTACCCACAGCAGTGGTGGATGCTTGACTATTTCACCAAGGCAGTGGTAGGCCTTCACAGAGCCTTCTGGGGCCACCTTTCAAGATGAGTACCCATTAACAACTGAGTGACAGGTAGGTGTACTCCTCTACCTCTTTGGAAAAACCGGTGGGTTTCAGGTCGGCACTGGGAATTGAACCCGGTACATCCCGCATTGGAAGCAGACGCTCCGCCATGTAGCCACCGCTGCGGTACTGCCACAAACCACTGGGTTTGTGGCAGTACGTTCGAGGGGGGGGGGGGCTCACGTTGCAGCGCGACCTCCTCATTGAATTTTTCGAATGACTAAGCATATGAATAACATGTATTACCAGTGACAATTTGTATTAGATGCTGCAAATCACTTCTTGAATGTTGCGCACTGTCAAGAACGAGTAAGAAATGTGTTTTTTCATAAAAATATTATGTTGGCATGCCAGCAAAATCTTTCCAGGAATAACTGTCTTCAATCTCTTCAATTTTTAAAAATTTTTTTGTGTGTAAGAGGTATGGCAAATATCACGTAAACTTTGGAATTGCATGAAGCATTAAACTGAAGAAGCGCCTGATAACAAAAAAATGAGGTCCACAGAATAACCAGGACGAGATCAAATATTTTAATGCAGATTGTTTACGCAACATGTTCATCTTTTTGCACAAATGATGCGGCCAGGGAAAAACAAGATTGGGAAAGTACACCTCGAATACGAGCAACACATAAGTCACCGGAAACAGTGCCCAGTATGCTTACCACAAAACATCACAAATGTACATTTAAATATGCAATCAATGTACGGAACTAAGCAATGATCACTATACATAATGCCCAAAATAAGGCAAAAGAACATGCTGCACAATCACAGAAACTGATATGTCCTTGGGCCAAGCTGCTGTCTCGGACGCACCTTGTGAACAGAACTATAAAGGAAGAGCGCAGAAATAACGAAAGAAACTATTTCAAAACTGTTTTAAAAGTGCGAACCACTATTGTGCACTCAATATAGAAGGAGGGTTGTCGCTTCTAGCTCAAAAAGCAATGAAGAACAAAAACAACAAATGAAAGTAACAAACAATGCCGCTAGTACAGGTTCCCAATAGCTGAATTTGTTTGGTAACGCCGCGTATGCTGACCTCTCAGTGAACAAGGTGAAGCTGTCGATTGGCTGTTAATGTCCACCTGATACTCGTATTCGTATATTTATATTAGGTCACGGTGTTAACTACTAAAGGTACAAAATCCTCACGGCTTTAAAAGATGGTGAACAATAATATTGCGTCAGAATTACAGGCTCATTGACCTGAACTCTGGAACAGCAGTCTTTTCCTTCCATTTGCGCTGATTTTTGTTCTGCTCGGTACAAACGGACAAAGATGACCCAGCGAGGAAGCTTAGCGAAGCGGTCAATGACTTCCGACGCGCTGATGTCAACATTTCTGTGGGCGCACAGAAGTGCCAGGCCAACCATGCGTTCCTCAGACATCGTGGAGCGTAAGTAGTTCTTAAGTAACCTCATGCTTGAAAACGTTCTCTCTGCACTGGCAGCAGTGGCGTAAATCCCGGGGGGGGGTCAGGGGGGTCCTGACCCCCCCTGTGTTTAGACTGGGGGGACCCCCTATGCAATGGTCCCCCCCTGAGATTTTGCATTCGAACATCTTCCATCTTGACTTGCTTGAAGTTTATTTTCACACGTGCCATTCAAAATCGCCTCAGAGTTCCAGCTCTCAGATACAACGAAAGAAATAAGCACAATCCAACAACTTACGATAATATTTTTACGAGATCTTGCGAGCGATGTTCAAAGTCTGCAACCACATCCATAGCGGCAATCACGAAAGCCGCTGCCATGCAGCGGCCGTTTATCCACGTGGTGACGTATCATTGCGCCTTCTAACTCGCTGAGAGCACCGAGATTCGTGAAGAAATTTCTTCAGCACCGAGTCTGGGGCGAGAGAAATTGAGTAAGAGATATTCGGCCTTTGCTTGCAAATAGCACCACAAATGAGTCATCTTTTCACACCCAACTGAAACTGCACACATTTTTCAGTACCCCTGTTCATTCCAGCTGAACTTCATATTTCCCGTTAGTGTTCGTTTTTCCCTAACTGGCTTTGTGTATCAGACGACCAAGCAGGTAGAGAATGATCAAGAACATCGACCTCACTGTCGGCTTCAATAAGGCGGTAAGCTACAACCAGACTTCTTTATATATAAATAATATATATATATATATATATATACGATGCAACATTCAACCCACGGACGTCGCCCCTTCCGGAGCCCCTGGCTGCGCGCGCGTTTTTGACGAACTTCTGGGCCCGATCCACCCGATCGTTCAAACTACAGTGTTCTAGAAGTGTTCGCAGCGTCACCTTAGAGTCACTTAGAGCCAGAGGTAGCATATGCAGTAACTCTACGTCACCTGAAACTTTCCGGCGGGTTGCAGGGCGCGGCTAGCTCACGTTGCTGTTTTGTGCGCAAGAAAAGTCTGAATTACGGTGCAAAACACACGAAACTTCTTTTCATGCAACTTTTCTGTGAGTTGTGAAATAAAGTGCTGTCGTTGTGACCAATTTACAGAGGGTGGGCGACATTTTAAGCGGCTATGATGAATATGAATGCTCCTGCGTGTGGGGCGTTCAAGTTTTTTTTTTTTTGTACTGCTGGTCGATACGATTTTCAATGCCTTTCGCCACTGTAGCGATTCTAGCGACTTCACTCCCGCCTTTCGAGCCCCACTATGCCGAATATAAAAAACGCCTCATTTTTTATTTATTTGCTTTCGCATGAGCTGGTCTCTGCGACTAACCTACTTGATGCTGTTTTTTTTTTTTTCGCGAATCAATAATCGGCGGAATCACTTGGCTTTGTATTAAATGTATCCGCACGGTAATCTTAATTGTTTTTATTTGCAGACGTAGATCATACAAGGTTACCAAAACTGGTTGGACTCGTAGGCGATATATATTGGTACATGCGGGTCCAATGAAAAAAAAAAGAAACCTATAGATAGGTATTATGAGTACAAACAAGTAACATACATTACGTGCGTACATTTTTATTACACCACAGAATTGCACCACCAAAATAACACTCGACAGCGTCACGTGCTGACAAACTAATTCTATTTACACGATACCCTGCCTATGTATGCGCAAATGCTGGCCATATCAAAATAGGGATTAACAATGCATGGATGGTCACTCGTGATAAAACAATAAACTGCCGATGACAACCGTCGATCTAACTGGGGCATCTCAAAGGAGCCCAGTCCCCGTGGGCCTCCCCCGCTTCCTAATTACTTCAATCATCCCCCCTAAATCTCTTTTTTTTGTACATCGATCTCTATCCAGCCCGTTTCATCTGGCAGTAGTTCTGTGCTTAGGACTTCGATAGCGAAACAAGCAGCCAGAGTTCTTTATCATTTTTTAGAAGTACCCTGACCGCTTTACCAAAGCACGAGTAAGGTTTTGCTGTTATCGCACTTGACTTTGCGCGGTCACTCTTAGCTTCGATGGGTCTGCAGCTGTTTTTTTGTTGTCAAACGCTGCCGCAGAAATTTCTCTGCACGTACGCTGCATGCTCTATGTGCACGACCGCCGGAGACTGTAAAAAGCGCCTCCCTCCCGTCTATATGCAGCGGCGGGCCGTCTTTGAGACAGTTGCAGTGTACGGATAGACACAGATGCCGCTCCTTCAGAAAAACAATCATACATAAGTGCAGCAAAGCAGCTCGCGTGGTGCCGACAAAGGTCCTTCAAACGAATGAATGGCGGGAACATGCGTTGCAGGGCATGCACGAATGGAAACAGTAGCTTCTACTACTTGGGTCAGCTTTAAAAAAGAATAAAATGCTCAACCCCCTTCTCCCTCCATTTTATTTTTTTGTGATCTCTTGTTTGTCATTGTGGTGGCCCCCTCCCCGCCTCCAACCCCGCGTTTGTTGATCCCCCCCCCCCCCGGAATTACAGCGTAACCAGCGTAACCCCGACCAAGAGGACGCGCTTCACACCCCGCAAGAGAAGTTTCCAGGAGAAACTGGCAGCAAGGCCCCTGGCGGGCGCCCAAGCAATCGACGCGGAGAGGGCCGTGGAGGCGCGGCGCAGAGATACGGCAGTGAGCCCACTGTCCAATTCTAGTACACTGTAGTTCAAACGAAGGCGCCTGTCCTCCGGTTTCAGTTTGTGGCGGAAAAGCAGGGAGGCAAAACTTTCTTTAGTAGGTTGGACGACGACAGAGAATCAACACGTCCGCTTGGTTTGAACGCATCACAAAGACTGCTTTGTTTGTACACTATTTACACTGCTCTCGTAGAGAGGGAAAATGAAAAGGAAAAAAGAAATACAGAAACACAAGCACAGTCAAAAGATTTTCTCTGCACCCCGCACGTGCAACAAACTTGAACAGAGGGAGAAAACGCTTTTCCTGTGTTGGGTGACGCTCCCTGTGGCTTTCAGTGTTCTTTGACGGGGTGGGCGCACGGGTCATAAAACGACGAATGTCAAGGACGTTCTCCGCTCTTCCCGTAATCGTCGTCGCCTTCAACCTCCATGGTTGCAACCCCGAAAATGCATCCCCCGGGTTGCCCCTCTTCCTCCTTTTCGCCGCGGGGTCTTCCAATTAAAGCTGCTTCGAAGTGGGGGGCTGCTTCCCAATATTCGACAAATACGACATCACTTGTCAGTCGTTCGGCAGTTTCAGCCTGCACGCGTCCACAGAAGTGCTGCCAGCACTGCACAGTAACCGGCCGCGCAACCTTCTTGGCGTAATGTGCTTGTGACTTTCAACTGGACTGGGAAGATGCCGCACAAGCGGCAGAGTTCGCTGAGCTCGTTCTTTCTGCCGAACTCCAAGCGACCTTCTTCGGAAGACAATGTCACCAAAAACATTGATGAGGTGAGCCTTTTATGTAATTGATCATTGATTATAATTTTGTTTTTCGGGTACCCTTAGTGCAACATACAAGGATTTTTATTCTGATTAAAAAAGGGGGAAGTGACAGTTACTTGAATGTCGCCTTGAAAGCCCAAAATGGCTTGCAGTCATTAGACAGGTGGATAACTACCACGGTACGTTAAACAACTAATAGAAATCTGCTAGATAACTTTTAAGTCAATGGTTTCGTGAACTACGTTGCAACTACAGCTTCAATGGAGCTATTATTAGGACTACCCTAATTTATACAATTCGCTAAAAAGCAAGGAATGTTTGGTGGTTTCATCCACCGGTTCCAGGATCACGCACCGAAGTAATTAATGCCATTTAGAAGAGTGATTTAGACGCTTTGGCCAACTCTTCATTACCTTAGAATAATAACAGAGAGACGAACTAGTGAGCCACAAGCGGAGTTTGTGGTGTCTTGACTTCTCTCTTGTTTCCGTGCTTGCACACCCAGTCATTTTAGCATGAATCGTCATCGCCTTGGAGTTGATAGAAGCGCACGCACAGAAGTGACATGTTATCAAGGCATTGAGTCCAGTGACGAGCTACCCGAAAACTCTACTACGCACCATCTACATGACTTTCCTAGCGCGGTTCTTGAATCACGCGAGAAACGTCGAAACTTTGTAATGTTCAACCTCTCCTGCAATATGTCAGCAGGCGAAATTTTCCCCACGCACGATCTCCAGGCTGGTGGCTAACTTTCGGACAGTCTGTTTATTCATGAACAAAAGTGTTTACAATCAACGAACACGTCGCCGTGAGAATTTTTCGAAACGCTGCTGTAATAGCTGAGTTACACGTGTTTGATGATACAAAAAAGGCCCTCGCTCGTTTTTCTCTTTCCTTCGTTCATCAGCTCCTCTCTCCTCTCAACACCTTCTCGACTGCTATGGAAAGAGAGGTCGCACAGCTACGTGTAGCCGCGCGTCCTTCCATAGGGAAAGGGCGCGGCGCCGAGTCCACACGCCACGAGCTGACGCGTTGTAACGCGTACGGTGGGTTTAGGGCTTTAGGAACCATGCACCCTCGCAATGTGAAGGCTCAGAGTTGCGTATTTGCGAAGAAAAAAAATATTAAAAAGCGCATACTTCAATCTCCTGTATATTAATGACACAAAACATCCCATGATGGCATGATGCACTCTTCGTGTTTATTCGGACATCAAGCAGGAAGTGATGTAACACAGAACGAACCGTCCAAGGGCGTCGCCCCATGGCTCCTTCAATCGCACTCCCCCTTCAATCAACCGCTCCCGCGGTGAGAAAGCAAGGAGAAGGCTTTATGTGTATACCGGGCTCTAATTTTGTTATGCAAACATAAGCTGCGCAACGAGTTCTTGATATCTGTAAAAATATTTTGTGTATGCACCTGATGAAAGGGACATGAAAGTGACTTCGGTCACCTCTATCTTTCTTCGTCATATGCTCTTTCGGAGAGAACGAGGCGAGGGGGAATAGTGTGGGGTAGGAGGAAGCGCATATTTGAAGTGATACTAAACGAAATTTTTACAGCGATATTTTCAGCAAAATAAAAAGATTGGGGGCAGAAATCGGTAGACACAACCTTCATTTCAGGAAGAAACTAGCGGAAAATATTGATTTTATTACGTTTTTCACAAACTAGCGTCCGGCGGCCGCGATGTGAACTAGAGGAAGTGAAGTTTAACATCACTAGAAACGGGCGTGCCAACAATGCCAGTCGTTGCGCGTGTCTCGCAGCCCGCTTAAGCTCCCACTACGTTTCCTAGAACCACTACGAACGGAACCGGTAGCGGGCAATGCTCCCGCGTAGGGTAAAGCTTCAGTGGTTATTCAGGAAAGGAAAAAGGCACCTAATTTCTGTCTGCCTATAGGCGACACGGCGCAGTGCCTTGTAGGGGTGGGGGGTAAGGAGGGAATAAAAGAATAGTAGGAAAATAGCGAGAAAAGTGAGAGGAGCACATCCATCCAACGAAGAGAAAAGAGGACAGGAAAGATTGGGAAACGGTCACGGGAGTTCAGGGACGGGTCCGCGAAACACAGCTAGAGGCACAATGCACAACACCGACGAAACGGAGAAGGTCCCGACGATGAGCGGCGCACGGCATAGCGGGCGAGGAGTCCGTCACGGGGCGCCGGTCAGCGAGAGGTACGAGGAGTAATCCAGGACATCGCGGCCGGCACGTCCGTCTTGCTTGAAATCCAGCGAGCGAATCCCAGGGTAAAGCTCCTAAAAGTGGGGCACGTCCTAGCCATGTCCTAGCGGAAGGGGAAAGAGGCGCAGAAAGGGGACAGGCAAACGTGCTCCCTGCATCTGCCGCGGTGACTTTGACGTCATGGCTCGCTTTGACGTGCAGCCGCCGCACGCTCACAGTCCTCTATAGATACAGCAATTTGTTCAAAAACATGTGAAATAAATTCTATCTCTCGGAACAGTAGGTTCTCCGAGTAGAATTTTTATGTTCTCATCATTTTTTTCCTATTTTTGTTTACTATCCCATTGACAGGCTTGTTCACACAGCAGAAATATTTTTTCGCGTTCAAATTTTTGCCAGGCATAGCGTGACCCCATAATTAAGCAATTGGTGCAATAAACATTATGGACGTTGAGGTTGTCTTAAACGTAGCTCTTATCTGCGCTACAGCGAGTATAAATATGCAACATACAGGTGATTATGTCGTGTGCTTCTGCCAGGACTTTTTCGGTCGTTGTGAGTAGTATGCATACCTCTGGGTGCTTCACCTGCGAAGTTTCTGAGGAAGGGGGTGTCTGACTCAACCTGGGAAGTGGAGAAAGGCTGGAGGAGGGGATTGTTGTGGTTGCGGTTCAGATGAGCATTCACGCTTGCTTCAAAATCAAATTAAGATAACTGAAAGCTAACGTCCGCCAGTTATAAACGGCCAGAAGTACCCTTGCACGCATACAGGACAATCAAACAATACAAACATCTCGAGGTTTCAATTTTGGTGTCAGTGTTCCTTTAACGTTTGTTTCATATCAAGTGTGTAGATTCATCGAATACTCATCGGCTGTTTGGAACTGTGTTGTAGAAACTAGTTCAGAACGTTGTATGAGACTCATTCGTCGCGCAGTGCAGATCGTCAAGAGCATTGCAATCACGCGATATATGAATATTTGTGTGTTTTCTTTTTGTTTTATTGTAAAGTTTTCATTTTTGTGTAAAATAAAATGCACATTTCTAATAATCAAGATGGCTGCCATGAAAAGTCCGGGACCCCCCCTGTTGTTTTGCTGGATTTACGCCACTGACTGGCAGTGGTCACTGGAAGGGTGACTAGAATCTGGAGTCGCTTGTACAGATTTGGATAGAACCTGCTGTCACAATGATAGAGGACTTTCGAATAGGCAGTGCACAAAAGGGCAACGATACGTACACATAAAAAGACGCAAACACAAGCGCTGTACTGCAACTGGTGATTTATTGTCGAAAGACCCGGCTTATGTATGTGAACACGCACACGCGCGCTGACAGCAGCGGATACCATGTGCGTGTTCACATACATAAGCCGGGTCTTTCGACAATAAATCACCAGTTGCTGTACAGCGCTTGTGTTTGAGTCTTTTTATGTGTATGTATTCGTTGCCCTTTTGTGCGCTGCCTATTCCAAAATCATGGCTCACCAACTAGCCCATCAGTACATTTTAAGATAGAGGACATCAGTTCCTGTACTGGGACGCTGGTTTGCTGCTTTGTTCGCCCACTTTGTCCACCATAGTCACAATTCTCCCAAAGCAGCCCTCGTTTCGACGTCATGCGCAAAAACGGTCAGAAGATTTTCTGCTCCTTTCTCCCGATCATATTGCATTGGTGGTATTGCGGATGGCACAATTACTGAAAAGTGCTTTAGAAGTACCCTGTGCTTTTCGAACCGTTGGTTTAACTGGGCTAGTATGTGGTCCATGAACGGAATGAACAGGGTTCTGCGAAAATATTCTTCCGTGCTTTCGAATGCATTGCTCCCAAGGTTTTGCGTCCGGACACCGGCTCGACGGCTGGTGATCTCCACATTCAGTTTTTCTGCCAATGCCTGCACTTGTGCAAATATTTTTGAGAAAGAAGCATTGCGCTCATTTTCAATTGTCTGCTGTACCGCTTCTATGTTGTCAATGGCAGCGCTCATGTCGATACTCCTCGTCTGCAGCTTCTATGACAGTGACAAAGTCAGTGCTAACACGTGCTCCGCCACATGCAGGCTTACAAGGAACGCTGGTGACAAGAGTGCCAACATTAGACTGTTTGCCTGCACTGGACTTTCGCCATTTCCATTAAACTTAATCTCCTCTAGTGCTGCGATCAACGGCTCAAAGAGGCTCACAAATGAAAGCACTGCATCGCGCTTCTCGACCCAGTGCGTTTCGCATAGTCCCTAAAGGCGCTGCCTTGTAGACTCAGGACAGCTCAAACTTATCATTTTTCGCAAAACATGTGAGCGGCTAGAAGATTTACGGAAAAAGACTGACGTTGCCTTTAGAGTCCCAAAACAGTTTCGGATGTCTGTGATGGAGCATGCCACACACAGAACTAGATTAAGGGAGTGACTGGCGCAGTGAGTGTAGAGTGCGGCTGGATATTTCTCACGAACAGCAGCTTGAACACCATTCGTTTTGCCGGCCATCGAGTTTACACCATCATAGCCTTGACCACGGAGATGCTGCATGTTAATTCCCATATCTATAACTAACCTTATGATGGTGTCGGCGAGGGCCCGGCCACTTTGGTCGTGAATTGACACAAAGCCTAAGAACACTTCTTCGATTTCGTTTGCATCCTTATTCAGGTACCTTGCACAAACAGTAAGCTGCTCGATAACAGCAATATCCGTCGTTTCATCAGCAAGAACGAAGAAGCAGCCTGCAGCGTTTACTTTTGCGACTAGGCTTTCCTTGATGATTACAGCAGAGATTTCTATAATCTGGTTTTGTATATTTGGGCAACTTTCCAAATGCTTTTTTTAGATCTGTGTCGCCACAATCCGCTCGCACATGAAGCAGTGCTCTGAAGTTGCCTGTACTTGTATAGGAGGCTGTGCTTGAATCCATGGGACCACTGTCTCTATGGCCACAGAGAGCCAGATCTTGCCGCCTGCAAAAGAGAACTGTCTCAACAATAGGCTGTAACTTCCTTCGGTTCTCTCTTATTTGAATTTGCCTGCCATTGTCCAGTTGATCTACAATATTGGACACACATCCTCAGAAGGTCTGAAGAAGATTATCAGCAACCAGCTGAGCGTCAGTGTGATATTTAGTGGCTTCATGTGCACCGAAGACTTCGAGGGCGTGCTTCCACTTTTGAAATGGCTGGGATACAAGGGCCCCAGTGCGCGCATGTTGGCCCTTGCCAACCTCACTTCTGCTAAAAAGGACACACACTCGGCAAAACGCACCGTCTTGAAGCGCTGAGTAGCTAAGCCATCGATACCTGTCCAGCCAAGCCACCTGAAACCTTGTGGTAGCCTCGATGCTCACCGGAGCCGAAGACTACCGCGGGTTCAGGCTTAGCGAGCCACAGGGCCGCGTCTACCGTCGCCTGCTTACGTTTAGCGCACCGCTCCGCACGCGCTCAACTAGCAAAGGCGTTGAGCGCCGCGCAGCATAAACACAGTGTTCGAGCTAACATACACACACAAACACTTTATTTGCCTTCGGCGGCACCCCAACACACACACAGTACACGTCCGCCCCCGGGGCACGGGGAAGCAAAGGGCTTCCCGACGCGGACGATACACCAAGGGGTTCCGCGAAGCACGTCGCAGCTCGCAATGGCGAGCTTTGACACGCCGCTCGGGAAAAGGTCCTTCGCGGCTATGCTGCGCACTCTCACGGTGACCACTGGGTCTGGCCGCGAGAGTTAGGGCAATCTCCGTACGCGTGGGCCTCCGGCAAGTGCGACTCGGCGTGGTACGACCGCGCGCGAGCACTAGGCACCGCTCTTTGGCTTCACGTACGAACCGGAGCTAACACTGAGGTAAACACGCCTGCAAGGATGCCGAGGCACCCAGGCAGGCTTCAGTCCAGCGATTCCCAAAGGGGACGTTGGACCGGAAAGAAATACGTGCTTACCCAGCGGCGTCCGGGGAGAGAGAGTTCGTTCCGGCCTGCACGCGCGTCAGTCGCCTCATTTCGCGGCTCTCCGACCGCGCGCAGCGCCACCACGAGTGTCGGCGCGTAGCGCAAAATGGCGCCACTTGCCGTCGCGGGAGAACGGGAGAGGGAAAGGATTCGAAATGCCCGCGCAGTGGCTTCGGGCGCGCCTCGGATCCCCACAACCTTCATTTCTGTTTCAAATCGTTCATAGACTTAAACATGTAGCATGGCGGAGGAATCCAAGGAGAAGTTATCAGTTGATGTTTTGTCTGATCATCCACTTTTGAGTCATCTGTGTAGAGCCCGATATCAAACTTGCTTTTGCTAACATTTTGAGGGTCTGAAAAAGATAAATAATTAAATAAATAATAATAAGGCTGAAGCCCAATAAATCCCACCCCCTGCGGGTGACGCCCCTGGTCGGTGATGTACGAGAGCACGAAAAATTTCGAGGGGGGGGGGGGCGACAGTAGTAAAGTGGACGAAAAGATAACTTGCCGCCGGCAGGGACCGAACCTGCGTCGTCCACTTTACTTTCTTCACATTTATATCCTAATTACTACAAATGACATCCCCTATACATTCCTTAGCATTATTGCCTGTTAGCTCTCATTGATAAAGTCTTTTAGCATATTTTGGCCATGGTGGTTCAGCAAAATTGTCTGAAACCTTGGTATGTTAAGACTTTGGGTTCTTTAGACTGCAACGTAAACAATATTTACCGATAAACGGTTATGTAGGACCTAGCAGATGCCGTCAAAATTTATGATGTCACAGTGAGCTTGTGCTCGAACTTGAAGGTGGCGCCGCCACCTATATTTTCTTTTGGCAGGCTTTCTCGCTTATCAAGTGTCTCCTCGCTGTAAGAGTGATGCTTTCGGTATTGTGAAATAGTAATTTGCTAATACGAGGAAAAGACATTTTTCTCTTTAGTGTCCCTTTTAAGGAGCCTTCGATAGGTAGCTCGCATCAATACACAAACAGCCTGTACAATAACCGCATACCAAGACGTAAATTTTGTGTCATGACGTTTCAACACTGTTTGCTCAACCCTTTGAGGGTTTACGCCGTACATGTATACAGCATCACCTAACAGGCCCCAAAGGGTTTTTGCCGTACATGTATGACATTGCCTGTATGTTTAAAACGCACACCTTTTTCGATCATTTCTCTTGCTTGGCATGTGCTGCACACTTAGGGAATACGTAGAAATTTTGTCATGCACCGATGTGTCTCTACGTTGCTTTTTTTTTTTTTTTACAAAGCGGCACGCCGCCTTCAACTTGCCCATCTGAGCACGTGCGCATGGTGTGGCTGGTTTTTGTTTCGTCCTTCGGGTGCTTATCGCTTCTCGCGCCCACAGGTGATGGCTGTCCGATTTCTAATCTCTCAAAGTGTGACCACTTGTTACTCTCTCGTTTATTGCTCCCCGGGGCGCGATTACATCTGTTTCTGTGCGGCGCTAAATTACACAAACGATGCCACCGTGGTTGTGTTTCCTGTTTTGGGGACTCGGGGAAAAAACTAACTCCGTCTTGTTGGCAATATGATGAAGAATTATTATAGCTTTTTCACTCGTTTTGCTTTCCGGACGGGTGCACAACCATACAGTTTTCTTCGTGCGCCTACTCACGCAGTTTGCTTATGCTATGGAAATGCACGCCAGTTGCTCTGCAGCTAGTGAGTTGAGCGGCGATTCTTCTAATGTAGGCTATTCTCCAAGTGTATTTTTGTATGTCTGTGAGCTATGTCTAATACAATGCATAATTTTTATTTATAAAACACTGTGTAAGTGTGTTTTTTTTTAAGGATTTTGCTTGATGTTACTCAAGAATAAACCATGTGTATGTAACAACAAAAATGATTTTTTTGTCACTTTACGGTCACAGAAAAATATTTCAGACAATTACTTTCTGAAATAAAATCGTCTGAATAATTTAATTCAGCAATAAAAAAAAAATACATTTTTGGAGTGCATTTCGTGTAAAAATTCGACCCTCAAAGGCTTAAAGGGACACTATAGTTAAACGATGAATCAGTTTAGATTGATAAACTGCACTCTGAAAACTCTAATGTCATTAATTTCACCACCATAAGTTTAATAGAGGAGAAAGTCAGGTCAAAGTTTCACTTTTAAATTTTGCGCCAAAATCTTCGTGCGTGACATCACATATTTGAAAGTATATTTGAAAGTGTATTTGTCGTATTTTGGTGACATTGGCTCAACGAAATTTCCTGAAACTTTGCATGCTGAGTTTATGGCTCCCTCAGAGGTCAATGTACTTCATTTTTATCGATTAGGAACAATGTAGGACAGAAGAGATGCCATCAAAATCTATGACGTCACAGCTGTGGGAATTTCAAGGTGGCGTCCCCGCCCGCATTTCCTCTTTGTGCATTTTCTCGCTTACCAAGCGTCTTCTCGCAGCAAGTAGGGTGATTTTGGAACTGTGAAAGAGTAATTTACTACGATAAGAAAAATCGTTTTTCTCTTTAGTGGCCCTTTAAACACCACACACACTCACCTGTTGCAATGACAAAGATCCCTTGCCTCTGGACAAGGGCAAGTGTGACGTTCAGTGGTTCCTTGCAGTCAACTGGCGCCATCGTCCACGTCTCCCCGGCATGGCTTGTAATGACGGCCTTGCCTGCTTTCCAATATGGTCCCACATGGAAAACCTGCAGCAGGCCCATACACATGTGGTCGTAGGGTGGCTCTTCTACAGAGCCCCAAATTACCATAAGGTGCACTGGCTTCTGTTTCTTTTCCTTGCAGTCCAGTCATATTAAAGGGGTCATGAACCACATTTCCAAGTAATGATCTAATGACTTCAGTATCGAAGTTTACTGCCTCCCGAACCGCTTGCCGCAAAAATTTCTCGAATCCATCAAGAACGAGCGGAGTTACGGGGGTTTGGCGCATGCTCTCAGCACTTTCTCTCTTTTCTTGTGCCGACGAGTGCACTGGAAGCCACACAGGAAGGGATGGCACGGGGGAAAGAAGTTACATCAGCACGCATTGTGAAACGCGATCGCTCTCCCACTGTGATTCGTGTGTGCAAGTGTGGCTATCGTGTAAAGTTAGCAGACTGAGGAGTGCGGCGCCGGCAAGTGGCGGCACCCCGTGGCAAGAAGCACATCTGATCTGAATGCCGCTCTCGATTTATGTCGGCTATCGGCCAATGAGGATGCTATGTCTTTTGCGACGCGGAGAAACAGACATGCGACTTCAACTGACAGGCGCCCCACCCACCGACGAGAGTGAGAACTAACTGGCCTCTGTTTGAAAAGAGGGAGCCTGAGAAAACAGCAACTTTGCGCTCCGCTTGCAGACTTTACGCGGCCCGCACGACTGCAATATTTGGCTGAGCAGTTCATAGCCGTGTCAGCTTTCCGCAGGATGTTTTTTCAACAAGCCCAAGGGGTGTTTCATGACCCCTTTAAACGATGATTGAAAAAATGGGGGGGGGGCACTGCTACATAAATTTTTAACACGAAAGTGTTTTATGCCGCGGTCCACCACGGCTCCACTGATGTATTTCTATCACGGATGTGACGTAAAATATAAAGACTAACAATGGGCAAAGAAAAAAAAACAGAAGAAAAAGTTCCGTCACCGGGAATCAAACTTACGACCTCTCGCTTCGCAGCGCAAAACGATTCGGCCACGGACGGCACGTTCTTCGTAATGCTAACGGCGAGCTATTTATATACACCATTTGCCGGTGGCTGTACTCAGAGATCTGTGTTACAGCGGGTGTTCGTTATCACTAGCGAGATGGCGCGAAGGGCTTGAAGAGCGCGCTTGAAAGGTCGTCGCCGTTGTGACGAGTGCCCGCGTCTACAGGGCGTGGTCGCTTGTGCGTGCGCTTATCTTGTGATTGCGGTGGTTTATACGTCTCGCGTTGAGAGCACGAAGGTCACTTGGCTCCCTGCAGCGGCCGCTTTTGCTAAAGGAGCGCGGTGCACATGCAGAAATAAGTTACAAATGTGACAGTCAGTTCGCTCTCATCCTGTGTATGTTCGTTCCGTGCATCCTTTCTGCTTGAGCAGTGCGTTGCAAGTTTCGAGCTGTGCCGTTCTGCGCGTGACATTACAATTTGTTGCGGTAGCATTCATTCCTTCGCCCTTGGCGTGAAAGAATGTGCAACAAACGCTCAACTATGTCTGTGAAGACACGTTTCACTTTCGTGTTATTATACCGATTCCTATGATAGAGGGATCAGCCATGTTTTTTTTTGTCTTATTCCTGATCAATTTTGATGAAACTAGTTGAACTTGTGATGCAGGCACATACGCACCTAGTTTTTAATATGCCAAGATTTTCATGCGCCTCCTTGGGAGCAATATTTTGCGTAGACTGGGACAGTTACTGAATAAATCAGCATATCACAATAATCTCTAATGAAAAATGTACGCAAAAAAACAAAAATGGATGTCTGAAAACCATCTGCACAAAAGTCATGATATGTTGAACATTCATGAGTAAGTTGACAAGCTGGAATATCACTCACAAATGCTTGACATGGCAACTTTTGCTCAAATGGGTTTTAATCCCCCATTCTTTTTTTTTTTGCATACATTTCACATCCCAGATTTAGTGATATGATGATTTACTGTGTAACTCTCTCACTTAAGGCACTTTTTCTCCCGAAAAGCTGCATGAAATGTTTGATATCTTAAAACAGATATTTTACTAAAGAATAATTAATGCGAACAGACAATAATGCCAAGGAAAGTATAGGGGATGTCATTTGTACAGTCGAACACGGATATATCGAACTCGAAGGGGATCGTGAATTACTAGTTCGATATGTGAAAAATTCGATATAAAAAAATACAGGTCCCGAGACCTTACCAGTGGCGGACGATCATCTACAATCGGCGCATTCAAGAATGACAACTAATTCCGCACACACAATGCAACAGAATGTTTTATTTGCGTGAAAAAAAAATTGCTTATCTTGGCCTGCTTCTTTGTCTTCGAAATGAAGTTGAAGACGCTGTGGCCTCGATCTTATCGAGGCTGTCCAGGTGCGACAGCCCGGTTCCCTCCATGTAGGCGCAACATCGGCGAATCAAACCGACCGCTGCTGCCACTTCAGCGGTGGAGTAAGCGTATGCAGCCGCCGCCTCGTCCGGACGATCTTCGTCGCCACTTGAGCTGTCGGCCTGGGCATCCTGTGTCCCTGCGACTGCAGCTACAATGTCCTCGTCAGCGAGGCTCGCAACAGCCTGAACATTGCAAGGTGTGAGTACGGGCCAGTTGGTATTCCAGTCCAAATTGCAGTTACAGTGCAGGGGAAGACACGAGACAGGAACCGACGAAGACGAGCGCTGTGTTGGCTTCGTGTTTCGGAGGGCATTTATCGCATGCAGTTTTTATCGCACGTGTTGTTTTTCACAGCGTTCGTCTTCATAGGTCCCTGTCTCATATCTTCCCCTGCACTGTAACCGCAATTTGAAATGAACATTGCAGTCCGCTTCCACAAAATCGTCTGCAGACACTTCGGGTGGTATGGCAGCCGTGAAGAGGGACGACAACTCACGACACGAGTCGTCTATGCGCTCGTCGTCGCAGTCTTCACCGGTTTCCGCAAGTTCCGCCATCACGAAGCCTGCCTTCCGGAAGCAGTTGGTCACAGTGTCCATCTTCACGTCTTGCCAGGGGCGCCTGTCATAATTTGAATGGCACCAAGCAGGTCAACCTTCAGCTCGGTGCCCATGCATAGAGTGCCTGTTCAAGAACCAGGCAGACTGCCTGTTCTACTTTCCCGTGGGCAGGAGCGCGCACATGACAGGCTCCCGACGTTCGCTGCTCTGCCGCCTTTGCCTTGATATCTGCCTTGTTCTTCAACAAGGTGCTCAGCGTGCTTCGTGGTATCCCAATGTCGTCCGCCACCGTCGAACGCCTTTTTTCACCCGCCTCAGCACACTGTATGGCTTTCAACTTCGTCGCAAAGTCACGGTTTTTGCACTTCTTGATGCTGGCCGTTGCTACACGAGAAGTCAAAAATTCAAGCAGTCCGCAGCGCCTTTGCACAGCTCACACAGCAAGCACGCAAAAGAGGAACGCGGTGGTTTGCGGCAACTACGGAAGTGGGCTCCGCCAACAAAGCGCTTGCGATCTGTCGCGATGGCTACCCGGGCACCCGGGCTACCTGTGAGGGTAGCAGCGATGTACAAAAGGCACGAGCTGTGGTTGGCTGAGCAAATACGAAAGGCGCGAGCTGTGGTTGGCTGGTCAAAACTCACAAAACACCAAAAAAAAGAAAAGGCGAAAGGAGGAGGCCGCCGGCTACTTCGTTCCTGTTCTCCGAGCCGACGGTAACGCAGAGAAAGCATGAGAAAGAGAGAGAGCAAAAAAGAGAAGAAAAAGGCGTTCCGCAAGTTGGAGAATGTGCCCAACAAGAGTACAGTCTGAGCCCTCTCGCCCTCACGTTTTTCGAGCGTATCGGGTGTCGGCGGTGCCGCGAAGGTTGCGGGGCGCAGCGAGTGCCGATGCGCGCCTTCTAGCTCGCGCGGTGTTCGATATATCTGATGGCGGGTAAAAATACCGTTCGATGTAAACGTGCGAATTTCTATACTTTTACAGAGGATATTCAAGGGGACAATTTACGAGTTCGATATAGCCGAAAATTCGATATATGTGGGTTCAATATATCCGTGTTCAACTGTAGTAATTAGGATATAAATGTGAAGAAAGTGAAGTGGACGAAAAGATAACTTGCTGCTGGCAGGGACTGAACCAGCGACCTTCGAATAACACGTCTGATGCTCTACCACTGAGCTATGGCAACGGTCGTCCTCCCGTCTACTTTATGGGGCATGTATGTGCATTTAAACCTAGGAGTGTTTATGAGAACGGAAATCTGGGCGAGTTTGTAAGAAGGCATCATAGAGCAGGTACATGTAGGGCGAAAAAATACGTAGACAAGCCAGGAACATAAACACGAGATGAGCGCTTGTCTCATGTGTATGTTCCTGGCTTGTGTCTCCGTATTTTTTTGCGTTACCTGCTCTATGATGCTAGGAATGTTAGTCAGCACCGATCGCAGCCACGGCGGTGAGTGCAGAACACTCTTTTTCTGCCTGTTGAAGTCGCATAGCACGTGATCTTCTTACAAGCTGGCAGCTGACCAATAATCCCTCACATACTACCTGAATAACGTGAGTGTTTGGGCGAGTTCGTAGTACATCGTGAAGAAAATTTCAACCGCGTGGGAATAAACACGAATGCACGAAAAGAGAGCTGACATGAACAAGCGCTGACTTTCAATTGATTTTTTATTCAGAAAAAGACACATATATGTAGTGAAAAATTGTGCAGCGCAGCCACTACATATACAGTATTTACTCGAATCTAAGCCGATGTTTTTTTCGAAAAAACAATGTGCGAAAGTGGGGGGGTAGGCTTAGATTCTAGTAGTAGAACCCCGCTGATACGTTTTTGAAGGGACCGTAGGAAATAACGTAAGAGACGGGAAACGTAAGAGCCGAAAAACAGGAAAAACGGCAAAATATTTAGTGGTACAGAATTTTATTTCAATTCTTACGAGCAGCACGAAAATTGGCGCGCCAGCCGCGATCTAGTCGATGGATAGAAACGCGGAGCTTAGGACGGCCTCATCCACAGAAATGTAATCAACGTATGTGATTTTTTTAACACCAACAGCTGTAGGCATGAAAGAACTAAGCACACGCAATCACGACCGGCGCGGCGAGTCCGACCCGAACCGCACGCACGACCATGCGAGTTCCAACCAGCTCGAACTCCTCCCGTTCTCCAACAAATAACGATGATGATGAGTCTACGCCAACGCGATGGCAGAAGTGAATGCCAATCTCGAAGGCCTTGCTTTCGCAAGTAATTACGTCATACACGCCATGTTTGTGCAATACAAATCTCAAAGGCTATGCTTTTGTCAATAGTAGATGCCAATCTCGAAGGCCTTGCTTTCGCGAGCAGTTACGTCATAGATGCCATCTTTGCAATTTGAATCTCGAAGGCCATGCTTTTGTTTGCATCAATTGAAAGATTCTGTTGCTTGCGCCTCTCATGCGGCTAATATTACGGTCAAACGAGGCCAAGCTGCGTGAAAATGCACCATGGCCGCTCTCTTTGGTAGTCACTCGGTCGGCTCCGAGCGCACTTCGCGACGTATCATACGGGAACGGTCCGACAGTTACGACGTAACAGCGGGGTTCCCAATACATTGTATCCTATGGGAGCTATGCCGGGACCGGCGGAAAACGACGTAACAGCCGGGAAAACGCAGCAGTGAGGAACGTAACAGCGGGGTTCTACTGTACCATGATTTTATCGCAGCCACCACCAACCTAAAGGCCCAGCAGTGCTAGTGGCATGGCGGCTCACCATGCGCCGATCTCAGGCTACCGTATGCAGACGGCTCTGCATGCGTATCCAAGGCTTATTTTCGCAACATCCTACAATAGCTGCATGGTGACGAGGTCGCTCAGGCTCAGTGGTGGTCCCCATGGCTACTCAGGCTGACTGTGTCGTCTGCTTCGTACTGTCCATTGTTCCGAAATCTCGCAGTCCCACGTTCCTGCAGCAAGGGTTGTCGAGCCGGCGAGATTTCACACCGGCAAAGGCGGGCAAAGATGGGTCGGGTCACATGATTACGGTGCCGGCGAATGCCACACACTGCGACACCCTCTCCTCCTGTTGCATGATGCGGAGGTGGCAGAGGCGCGAGCGCAGAGTTGGTCAGTTTTCTAGCGATCGTGCAGTGTAGTCGTGCCTTAAACACGTGCTCGCGAAACGCTGGACGATGACGACGACGACGACGAATAAACGTCTACATAGTACATGCCTACGGAGTGTGCCCTTGTGCAATAAAAATGCTCAGTTTTTCTGCCGATAAACGGTGTTTTCTTTTTTTAAGTTGGCCCGCATTTGAGGTAAGTTTTTTTTTTCTGACCTTGCGAATTTCGGGGGTCGGCTTACAATTGAGGGCAGCCTAGATTCGACTAAATACGGTATGTATTTTCTGAATAAAAAAGTCAGCACTTGTCCGTGTCAGCTCTCTTTTTGTGCATTCGTGTTTATTCCCGCGCTGTTGAAATTTTCTTCACGATGTACTACCTGAAGGCATCAAGTCTGCCAGAATGAGACCCTCGCTATGAATGAAGGAAAGACGATGACTTTCAAGGGCTCATTTTTCTTGTTAGACAATATTAATGAGAACTAAGAGACAATAATGCCACAGAAAGTATAAGGGATGTTAGTCGTAGTAATTAGGATATAAATGTGAAGAAAGTAAAGTGGACAAAAAGATAACTTGCCCTTAAAAGTCATCTTCTTTCCTTATAAAATAATTTTATATTTAAATCATCACGCAAATATGCATAAGCTTTTGAATATACACTAAAGGTGAATCAAATGTTGCAAATTAACAGCGAATCAAACGTGACAGCCTCGGCTTTCGCCTGTTCTCCCAGGATTAGCCAAAGGGACTGTCTTCCCAACTTTCAATCATCCTCAGCATTCCATTGTACGTATGTGGAGTATGGACAACAAAATCATTCAAATAGTCTGAAAGAACATCTCATCATTTCTTTTATTGATGAGCAATCAATGTCGTTGGAGCCAATGTTTGATTAGTTACATGTCTGCGCGACAAGTCTCCAGCGCCATTTCCTGTCCGACAATTTCCCACCACTTGCATACTTCATCTATCCACTGAAACTAACATCAACAAGTTTCAAGAGTTGCTACACTCTGACTGACCTTCATCGACCACAGGGTAAACTTAATGGAGAACCCTGCACATGCCTATGCCCTCCTATACCGTACTGTCGCCAGAACAGCATGCTGCGAGTGCACAAATACAGTGTCCCACTCACGCAGTGTTCATTTAGGCCTATCCATGAGCAGGCACCCTCTTGCAAGGAGGACCTCAGCAGGGGGTGAAACTCGACCCCGTTTCCAGTCAATGTCAGCCGCATGACCAACAGAACGCACCTTTCCAAGCTCAGAGTGGCCAGCAGGTCATTGCAGATTCTGCAAACAGCAAAACGAGAATTAGTGTGCAAAGCCCTAAGTGAAGCACACAGACACAGTTAACTATAAAAAAAAAAACATAGACAAAAGATAAGAATTAAGGGTGTGCGAATAGTGAAATTTCATCTCAAATCGAATCGAACAGTGCCGAATAGTGACACAAAATATCGAATATCGAATCGAATATCTTATGGTATATTTACACGAAACGTGTACCACCATTTACGGCATTACAAAGGAAAAATCACTGACGCTACGGCGTGGCGACAGCTTTATTACACACTTGTTTGGGAGATTTTTTTTTTCACCTGTTATAGGTGCGCAAGGATGTTTATAGAGGAGCAGCCATCCCAGTAAGCAGCGCCACTCCCAACCTCCTAACGGCTCACAGAAGAGGGTACGGTAGCTAGCTTCCTATGGTAGCGTAATATGGCTCATCTTACAGTGGTGATGTTGTGCTTCATCGCAATTGGTGCTGTGGGCCTAAAAATCTTTGGGCGCCCGTTCACAGCAGCGTTTTAATCGCGCAAGAATGGTGGGAGTTTCTGAACGAGCGGTACGGTGCGGCAGTGGCGACTGCACCACGTGAACAAATTTTCACATGTGAAACCAGTCACCGAGGGTCTTGCGGGCCAAAGTCGGGACGTTTTATAGAGCTTGCTGCATACGCGACCGAACTACGCAAGAAGTCCTTGGATTGGTTTCGGAAGCGAAGTTGTGAAGGGCTTGACAGTTATCTCGCATGTTATTTCTTTTTAGCCGCCGGTGTCCGTAACGACTACCACTCGAAATAAAAAAAAAACAAATAAGAAAAAAATTCCAGGATGGAACGAGGTTCGATCCTGGGCCCTCTGCGTGGGAGCCCAGTATTCAACCTCTGAGCCATGCCGGTGCTTGAAACTGCTTTGCAAAAAGGTCCTATACAGGCTTCATGTTGGGAAGGAACCACGTTAACATATGCAATGTAGCGTAGTAGAAGAGGAAAAATAAGCACCAAGCGCCGCAAAACGCGAATTCTGTAACCGGACGTCACACAATGCGAATTGCGCAATGAGAAGGTTGTTGAATGCTTCAACCATTACAAAGGGCTCTGCGATAATTCTTCATCGTCATCGGGCACAGCATCAACAAAGTGCGCATAGTGCCTTACATGCGTTTAGCAGGGTACCACGGCTCTCCATAGATTGACAAAAATGGCACAGTTCCTGTTGCCCTACTTGTCAAAACTTACAATGATTTATAGAGTAGTGGGTTCCTCGCAAGGGCACTTGTATTGGTTGCCAAGGAAGCCCATAAGCGCATGATCCATTTCCTCGGGCTCTCAATAAACTTCTGCCCCCCCCCCCTCTCTCTTCTCCCGGTAACGTATGTCATATAGCATGGCGGCAGAGTGAAATAGCGACCAGGCGTCACCCAATGCAAATTACATAACTGGTGGGCCGTTTAAAGCTTCCAACCCATTACAAAGGGCTGAGCCATAATTCTTCATCGTCATCAGTCGTCGCGTCAACAAAGTGCACATAATGCCTTACAGACGTGTAGCTGGTGCCTTGCTTCCCCGCAGAATGACGAATAATGGCTAAGTAGGTGCTTCCCAACTTCACAAAAATTGTGATTTATGGCGTAGTGGGTACCTTGCTAGTGTACTTGTATTAGTAGCCCCAAGAGAGCTTACAACGGGCTCTAGAAACACCGCTCTTCCAGCTTTCGCTGTGACGGTGCTGCGGTTTCAGCGCAGGCCTGGCATATTTTTCTACGTACACAAATGACATAATCTCCTTTAAAATAAACATGCGCTCGCTTTCGAACCATCATATCGGTGAAAGTTTTAAGGAAAGGTGTACTGCAACGACGTTAGCGTTAGCTTTAGCCACCCCACTCTAACCAAGTCGCACCATTAGCCTTTGTCGCGTTTAAGGTACTTGTCCTGTCAAATAATTCGAAACTTCGGATACTAGCGATTCGGAAGTCGAATCGAATTATCGATTTGCTATTAATTAGATTTGAATTCAAAACTCGAATATTCGCACACCCCTAATAAGAATAACTTGTCCAGGTCAATGCACTTGCAATAGCTGTACTGTTTAACAACACATACCAATGTGCAAAATACAATTAAGTGCTATTAGCATGTCACAAACAGCTCTTAAAGTCTTCATTTAAGGCAGGGCCCCTAAATCGCACGAGCTGCTTGTAGGTGTGCATGCGTGTAAGTGGGTGGTACCCTGACTTCAAGCCTGGTCACGAATGCCCGCCACGGTAATCTAGTGGTTATGGTGCTCGACTGCTGACCCGAAGGTCACGGAATCAAATCCCGGCCGCGGCCGCTGCATTTTCGATAGAGGAGAAAATCCTTGAGGCCCCTGTACTTAGATTTCGGTGTACGTTAAAGAACCTCAGGTGGTTGAAATTCTGGAGCCTCCCACTACGGCGTCCCTCATAATCACACCGTGGTTTCGGGACATTAAACCCCAACTATTATTAAACCTCACCACGAATTATATGCTGATAATGCATATTGCGTATAGCAACAGCATTATTGTGTGTTGAGCTTCAGCTGTATTTGCTATATATCAGAGATAAATATTTTAGCTTTACTTCATAATATATGACTATTCATTTTATTTGTGTTCCTTAAACCGATATCTGATTGTACTATCAAGCTTTAAGGGGTATGGTAGGCTAGATCGACCAAAAAAGCAATTTTTTAATTTCGTTACTAAAAAATAATACATAGGTACTCTGAGGAGAAAAACCGTGAATTGGCGAGCATGTAGGAGTGCTCCAAGCCATTTAAAAATGGTGCCAAAGACTGCGCATTCGTTAGCAGGCGTGGGCTCTTTTCCATCATTGTTTCTGCGTGCATGCATTTTTTTATAATAGCTATGGCTAGGTCAGCTGAACATATTCACTTCCTACCATTTTCATACATTTTCATTGCAAATTTTCCCACCAAAATGCTTTTGTAGCTTAGACAGTGCTGTACGTTTGTGAGCACGTTCCACGAACGTTTTTAAACAGAAAATCATGTTTTTCTGACGATCAGTTTTTTTTTTTAAATTTCCAGACTTGATGTACTTTTTTTTTTGGAAAACTATCCGACCGAGGTCACTCTCCGGCATGTGACAAGTAGAACAATATTTTTTTTTCTTGTGATATAACTGTAGGAACCCATTCTTATAGGTAGGGATAAATACCAATATCACGTTGTTTTTTTGTTTCTGAGAAAGGTACATTTTAATTTTGTACACCAGTCTAAAATTTGGTACTCAACCACAAACAAGTAAGAAAAGATAGAGTAAAAATTGCGCAGACTGAAGGCCACAAGCTTTCTTATGAGCATACAAAATTTCAGAAGATATGAACACTTCCTGAGATATAAAGCTGAAACCAGGACAGACTGTTTACCCTACCATACCCCTTAAGTGGGGAGTGCAAGTCACAATAAAACTTCACTTTAAAACTTCATAACAACATCAACTGTAAGCTAGTTCAACTGAGGACCTGTGTGAACCAAACATTTTGGTATCAACACTCAAAACATCTGTAGAACACATGAATTAAACATGTTTATTAGGAGTGTGTAAGTATTTATATTTTGAATAAGGACCAAGTAGGTCTTCTATTCTATGGACATGTTACTCATTAAAATTTACAATGTCTTTTTTCTGTTCAAATACATTTAGAAAAAATTGAGATAAGATTTAAATGGAGGTGTAACTGGATTGCTGGCACGGAGGTGATTAGGTGCTTCCAGCTGAATACGGTCTAGTGCACAAAATAGTTGATAGACAAGTTTGTTTAGCAGACAGAAACTTGTGAGCTGATCTCACAGCCGATACATGATGGCAGATTATAAGATGCCGCAAACAAGACTTAGCTGCCCTCCCAAATGCCACGAACTATCTCTGGCACGACCTGTCACACATTTTATGAAGTCCTGCCCCTTTAGGAAAAAAGTAATTCAAATAGCACAAAAACAAAACACTGTCAATGGCACTGTAAAGCTTTCTTTTCGTTTTACACACTTCATACCTTTACTGGACTCTATCATTGTTACAGCAATACTTTTGTTATAGCCAATGTTCAATACAAGAATGTGTTTATGACAAGCTCATAAAATGATATCAGAGAAACATTTTGGAACTTAGTTTAAGCAGCATTACTTGTGGACATTCAGGCCAATTTCTAAAGAAGCTAAAGAATCAACTCAGTATGAGGAATCGCATCTGGTTAGCTGAAAGGGCCTTTTGGTATAGCTGCATTGCTTAAAGGGACTGTCTACCGCTCGGAAAAATTTTCTGATTGTGGTGAAAATGAAAAGATCGTTAGTCTCATTGGCGGCAACGAGCATGCATTTGTCCCATAAAAAAGGAATTATATTTTTAATTTGATGTTGAAAATCGTGAAAGAATGACCGCTAGCGTCACCCAACAGCGATGAGGTCAATCTACTGGTAGGACTAGAAATCCTCGCAGGTAGAATCATTTTGCTTAAAAACAAACATGTATAACTTGAAATTGTATTTTACGCACTTGAAGCAGCCTTCGGTTGTGTCAGAGAGTAGTTTTTCCTTTTTTTTCCCTCACGCATCAAAAAAAGGCGTTCGGCTGTGCTGCGTGCGGCGCCGTCTTCAATTTTGTCTCCTTCAACTCATGCGTTATGCCATGCGGCCCTCTGCGCTGGTTGTACTGTGCCGCTGTATTGTGTTAGGATGTCTCACATGTGCTGCGATGTGAAGGCGTGCATTTATCATCTCTTTTTGATCAATCAACTTGGCTTGGATTGCGGCAGATTACAGCAAAAGAAGTGTTCTGTACTCGTATAATAAGGCTTCATTTAACTGCTGAAAACGACTGTTACATCCATTACATTAGTATTCAGCGAAAATAAAGTAATCCTACAGAAATCCCATGTGCTTTCAGTTTTATTTTTACTGGCACTACAATCGTCATCGCGTCCACCAACCAGTGTTGTGGGCATGTTTCACGCCAATGGAAGAAGACCGAACGCAGATTGAAAAATTCTGTTTTAAGAATTTCTACTCACTTTCCACAGAAACCGCTGCAAGGTGGACACTTCAGACGGTACGCTTTCTATTGCGGTACAAAACAGAAAAGCGATGAAGGACGGCAGACAGTCCCTTTAAGCTTTCTATAATGTGGCCATTTGCAACTTAATTATATTTTATTATCAGTTACAGTCATGTTTGTTATATCGTATCGACGTTCTACTTTACTAATGAAGCAACTCAAACACACAAAGAAATCCACTCACTTCATGGACACCACAGGGTAAGCTGTCTCCAACGGATGGCACAGCTGGAGCTTCCATCTTCCAGACTGTAGACTTCCAGCGTGTCTTATGCGATGAACAAAAACATGGCCATGCTTGTAGCAGAGTTGGCCTGGCGACAGCTAGCTGCAAGTGGGAGAGCCCTCAACAGACATACCTTTGTTTATATTTCAATCAAGCGAGCCATCATTCAAGTTGTAAATTTAACCAATTAAAATATCACAATTTAATCCAAACTGTTTTTGTGACCAAAAGAGCCACAAACCATTTGTACAAGCCAAAAAAATTTTTTTGTACACCACTTCGCTCGCTGCAATGAGCGGCGCACGGGGCGGCTCGATGGCTTCGGACTGAGCCGCCACCGTCAACACCGCCGCCGCCTCGGCCGCGACGCGGGCGGGGAGTGGGAGTGGGAGGATCGCCTCACTAGTTTTCGAGACATAACACAACATTACAGATTGGCCAGGTGCAAATTTCCGCCACCACACCAAAACTGAACAAGAAGCAGGCGGTCACGTGGCGACAGCTGCAGACCAGAACGTTTCCGAGCCCAGCGATCTTGGATCTCTGTTACCCAGAGCTTTATTCGGCAAGATGCAAGTTTTGCGAGGCCAGGGCTACCCTGGAACACATGTTATGGGAGTGTGACAGAGGGGGGTACCAGACGGAGACGCAGCCTCGAACCGAACGCGCTGGGAGACTGCACTGCTCAGCTTCGCCCTCAAGGACCAACTCTGGGCCGTCCAGCGGGCCGAGGCAGCCGCCAGAGCTCAAGGGCTCGTGGCCGACGCCTAGGTGGGAATATTAGCCCAATTCCCCGAAGAACTCGCCGGACCTTTTTTTTTTTTTTTAATAAAGTTGCTCTCTCTCTCATGATTCAGAACATGCTTCAACAAGCACCAAAAATAAGGCCAGACCTGTGTGGAATACACAGCAGAGTCACAGCATAAGCTGGAGGAGAGGCCTTAGAGACAATTGTACAACTTTTAAGGGCACTTACTGCGAGTACACTTGCAGAGAACCACAACACCATGGTTCACCATAGTTTTTTTAAGTACCCACCATACACGCGTAGGGCAAAATTTGCACCTACATAGCTGTACACTGCGTCGATGTTGTAGCTGATGATGGTGATGAATTATGCCTGAGCCCTTTGTATGGTGGGCAGTAGTAAACTACCCACTCATTTGCAATTCACATCGTGTGATGCCTGGTTCAATTCTGCACTTCTGTAATGCAATATTACACTGTTAAAAAAAAATTACACCATCTCCCGCTAAAGGGGACCATGAGGCGATGCGAAGCCGGAGCACTTGCACGATCGCGTTCCGTTGGCGTTCGTTGGGCATGCTACCGACCTCGCGTCGTGGAACGGAAGAGGGACGCTACGCGCGTCGTATCTTCCATCTAGTGGCCGTTAATTCTCACAGGGCGAGCGGGGACCGCGGCCTACAGGGGCGAGAGGGGGGCAGCGTAGGAGAGGAGAGAGAATGGGAGGGACGCGCATGCGCTCGAGCTCATCGCGGCGTTGAGCAGGAGAGAATTTCGGCATGTCTAGCCCGCGTTTCAGAGGAAGAGTGGAAAGGGGGAGGGGAAGGGGGAAAGTGGAGAGGAAGGGGAGAGGAAAGTGGAGAGGGGAAGGGGAGAGGGAAAGTGGAGAGGAGGTGTGGAGAGGGAGAGGAGGGTGTGGAGAGGGTATGCGCATGCGCAGTAAGGGTGGTCAGAACGCACACCACCACCACCACCACCGGATTGAGCTCCGCCTTAAGATACTTCGCATCTAAAATTTCACCATCTCCCACTAAAGGGAACCATGTGGGGATGCGAAGGAGTGCAGGGTCGACTTAAAGTTCCATTCATCACAGGCACCTTGCCCGATGTTAAGGGTCCTTGCATGTGGAGCACACTGTAAATTCAATGTAGTTGCTGTTGCTATTACTCGTCCGAATCTTGTGAGCACGCCACGCGGGTCATTGCGCATCTGCAGAAATCGTTCCCTGACGCATCACGTGACTGCTGAGAGAATGTAAGGGGGAGAGGCCACAGCATCTTACCCAGCAGCTTACACAGGCTCGAACGTGCTAGCGCGTGCCAGCGCGTTCTGACTAGGATACAACACATTGGTTCATCGCGCGCCTGTAGAATCTTGTTTGCCGAAGCCATCACATGATTGCTGAGACAGTGTAAGTGGGAGAGGCCACAGCGTCTTACCCAGCCCTTACACAGGCCCGAACGCGCTAGCGCGTGCCAGCACACGTGATTTTGTCTGCATTACGCCAAGCTAGGACAGCATACGGCAGCCTGGGCAGCCCGGGCCCCTAAAGTGCTCTGCACGTATCATCGTCAAGGCGGTCGAAGAACAAGGCGAAGAAGACTTCCTGGCGCGAGCGCGTGCTCTGCATATCATCATCAAAGTGGCCGAAGAACCAGATGAAGAAGACTTCTCCTTGGTGCGAGCACGCGCTCAATATGTTACAGATGGCTATGGTAGGTTTTAGAAAGCGGACGGTCGCCAATGGAACTACGGACAAAGCCCAGCGCAAAAGCTGCTTCGCATCTAAAAATCCGAGATATCCACCTCTCGCAGTAACATACGTCACTTGTTAAGAAAGAAAAATTGAAAAACGCCCGTTTGTAGCACGAAGCCACAAGGAAATCAATTTCCCTTTCTTATCCCTTCTGCCACCTTCCAGGTTTCCACAGTACTGTTTTGCAACAATATGTGCCCATGTACTTCGATGCATTTGCCCTCGTGCTGCAAGTGGATGGCTTCCTGGTTAGCTCATCAGGTAGAGCGACAGCCCTGAAAAGGCCCAGGTTTGATCCCGGACCAGGACGGCAGCTAAGAAGCTTTCTTTCTGAGAAATGTGTAACGATTTCCGTGTGGCTTCATGCTACAAACAGGTGGTTGCCAATTTCCCTTTCTTATCCCTTCCACCACCTTCCACAGAACTGATTTGCAATGGCACTTGTTAGTAGAGCAAAACAAAAATTGAATATTTAAATTTGTGATTGCGGCACTTTTCTTTTCAGTCTGTACTGTCTGAAGCAAAATGCAGCATACTTCTTGGCTATAGAATACATGTTGTAACAATAATTAATTAGAACTAACAGACAAGAAAGCCAAGAAAGTATAGAGGGTGTTATTTTGTAGTAATTATGATGTAACTGCGAAGAAAGTGAAGTGGACAAAAGATAACGTGCTACTGGCAGGGACCGAACCGCTAACCTTCAAATAACGTGCCCGATGCTCTACCACTGAGCTACAGCGGCAGCCATCCTCCCATCCATTTTATGGGGTATATATGTGCATTTTTAAACTTGCGAGTTTTAGTCAGCGCCACTAGCAGCCATGACAGCAAGTATGGAACACACTTTTTCTGCCTGCTGGCGTCAAGAAGCACGTGATTTTTACGAGCTGGCAGCTGACCAATAATCCCTCGTATACTACCTTAAGGCATTCAGTCTGCCAGAACGAGACCCTTGCTATGAATGAGCAAAGGAAGGGCAATATCGTTGTTCTTTGCTAGAACAATATTAATGAGAACTAACAGACAAGAAAGCCAAAGAAAGTATACAGGATGTTATTTTGTAGTAATTATGATGTAACGGTGAAGAAAGTAAAGTGGAAGCAGCGGTGACTGCATACCGGAATTTTTAATAATCTAACTAAGCCTACACCATAAGCATGCACTACCTTACTGCAGACTGTCGTTAAATCATACTAAAGCAAGCATTTCGATTGGCACAACCAAAGCAAACCTTACCAGGGCCACGAATATTGAACATGCTAGATCGTAGATTTCATCTCCAGATGTTTCCATGAAATTTATCGGCCAGCCACTCCGAGCATTCCAAACAGCTATGCATCCAGATGTGTGGCCACTCACAATTATATCTCCTGAAAAAGATAACGAAATAACAGTTACAGCTTTCTTTCACCAGACTGTCCATAAGCCAAATACACAATACGCAACATACAAGATGAAAACAAAACGAATTTTGGAATTAGACTAATTTTTTTAACTTCGGCGATAAATTTTTGTCACCTCTGAAACAGAGGAATTGAGTAAGTGATACAAGTTGAAGTTCAACTTCATATCTATGTAAACAAAGCTGTTTCATACATCACTAATATGCTACGACACGCAACAAGTTCATTAATACCGTATCAAAATTCCTTAAATAAAAACACAGTCGATCACACAAACAGCTACGCTCAAACAGCCGCAGCTCACACAGCTGCAGCTTAGTTTTCACATGTTACTCGTAAGAGCCTGGCAAGTACACAACGCCACTTGTTTTACTTTTTCGAAGTCACATTCCTTGTCAGATCAAACTGCCTCTAAAATGGCTTGGTCTGATTAGACTGCCACTGCCAACCGGTGGCAAGACACTATGTACGTGCATTCGACCAGTTCAGAAGTATGCGACCCACATTAGCAGGAGCAGTGATGCAGTGCAGGCAGCTGTTGCCAGATGTATTCATCGCCGCCATGAATGGCATGGCTAGCTGACTTTTCCAGAAGCTTGGAGTGCTCGCAGCTAACACATCCTCAAACAGGGTGGCCAGATGCATCTGAACTCAAGGTGCTGCATCTGGCCACCTTGAGTTCAATGTGAAAAGTGTGAATTGCGGGACATTTTTGAAGACTTGCATATCTCTTGTGGAAGCGGGATAGTCTTGCAAGTCACGGGACAGGTGGTGACCCCACCGCTTGCTCAGCCTTTGCAGTTGCGACAGATTACAAGCAAGATGGGGGCCGCCTATGTGCTCGGTCGTGCAGACAGCTAAAGCATTTACCACGCGAGGGTGCAGGACAAGTGCTCGCTCCCTTGGCAAGCGCGAATAAAGTCACCATGCTTCTCAGCTCACCCTCACATGTTTTCTCTCACACCAACAGCACACTACTTTCGGGGTACGATAGCATTTGTTCACTTTGATCCGAGAAGAAAAATCACGTTGACAACAATGGTGAAAATTTATGCCAAGTGCTCCTACAATTTCTATCGCAACACTGTCAAATCTGTTTCACTTTCAGAAAACCTACAACACATACTGGGTGCATCCAGAGAGGTAATGCTGGCCAACAGATTTCGAGAGCGAGAAGACTAAGCACATCATATTCTGTAGTACACCCTGCCACTTACCCGATGTCTTGAGGCACGTCACTTCCCCTTTGAAAGATTTCAGCTTGCGAATGTGTTGAGGAAACTTTGCAACAACCCTTGTGCTGTACCAGCATTTGTACACGGTGAACCAGTCTACTTCCGCAGCTCCAGATTCATCCCTGCAGAAAACGGTGTTCCGGTCATCAACCTCCAATAAGTCAGCATCAAGTGCATACAACACGATACCGCCAACAAAGCAGTGTGGTCACACAAACATGTTGTGCTATTCCAGGAACACTAAGCAGAAACACTTTTTTTAAAGAGACTGTCAAGGTATTCTTTCAAGCTCCGTCTTTATTGGTAGGTTGATCACATTAACAGGAAACTAGGAACAAAGTTGCCTTTTTTCTGCTTTCATTTCCCATTGAAACGTCAGTGCCAATACACCTATGTGATGTAATCTGTCCTGATGAATTTCTCTTGTGTGGGTTGTTTTGAAGCTGTAAAAGTATGAAACACTCAAAAGTTCAGTTATTGGCTTTTTCAGGATACAGAGAGAACAAAAAATTAACACACCACACCAAGCACCTATAAAATCCATGAAGTCACAGCTTGCTGGTGCAGTGATTTCGAGGCAGCAGTGGTACCACTCATCTCGTTGTATGCATATTTTACGATTAAGTGAGCATTCTCTTATGAAAAGCGTCATGTGTGCTGACCTAGCTTCCAGCATTGTAGGGATAAAAGGTGAAAAAAAAAAAGTGCTTGGAGCATGCAGCAAATTCATGTAACTACGCTTACACTTGATGGATCTGAAAAACTTTTGCAGCAAGAGATTCACGAGGCAATAAACTCTTAAAGTGTGGTCATTAAATTATTAGAGAAGGTGTTACAGGGGCCCTTTAAAACTGTACTACTAAAAGCTGTACCTGTGCAGAATGACTGCTATTACTGTGCCAAGCTTTTTTTGTGTATCAGTAATATTATGGCATGCAAACTCCTGTCATACCAAGCTGGTGTTATAGAATGCGTTATGAGGGTTTATTGAGCTCGATGCAGCAGCAGGCAGAGCGTAGCCAGTGAGCGAACTGCTTGTCGAGCCAGCTGATGGCGATAGGATTCTCAGTGTGCTGATCTTCTTCCTCACAAATCCAAGAGTGTTAAGGCTTTCTTCAACACCAGACCACATTATCAGTGCTTCTAATAGGGGTGCTGCCCAGTCGCAACGAGAGGCCTGCATTTCCCCAAGGAATGAGTAGGGAGGTGGAAGTAGCCCTAACTGCGCATTGAGAGCAGAATAGTAGCTGGGGCTGCAAAGATTTGGCCCGGACCCCCATGTGAACAAGTTGACTAATGATGATATCTAAAAGCAGCCCAGTGGTAAAAGGAATTTTTTGGGTACAATCTGGGATACTATTTTTGGCAAAAGTAAACTGTTGCAATTCACTCTGTAAACTGATAGCGGCCGCCAACTGTTCTCGCCACTATCAGTGTACAGCGTGAATTGCTTGTACCTTGACTTTCCATTTTCCGAGTTGCATATTTTCCAGTCTTGCTGTGGCCAGTGCTGGGCAGTATCGAAATACATTTAATTTAGATACTTAGATGGGCATCTTGTATCTGTTTTGCGATACAATTCACAAGACTTGTATCAGTATCTGTATATTCGACACACTGCAGATTGTATCATGCATTTTAAGACACAAGATACTGCGATCGCAACACCACCGTGCGAAACAATAAACGTAGGCTGAACTCCACTTCTCAACATGATACTGCTGCCACTAAGCTACCACAATAAAACTAAAGGCAGTGACATTATTTGATCTTTCCGCCGGAGTTTTCCAGCGAGGGCAGGCGACAAGCTCCGAAAATCCCTATATTGATGGAGCAGAGTCACGTGGTGTCATTCGCGTCGTCTCGACAGACAAGCACACAAACGTATATGCCCAGTCAACGTTTTGTTTTCTGGTGTTTTTTCTTTTAGTTGTTTCAGTGCCGTGACACTTGCTCTTAGCACCTGCCCTGTGCTACATACTCCAATGCATGTGGCATCTATTGCGCAAATTCTGATGCCACTGTAGTGTCGTTATCGAAATTTCTCTTGCGTTGTGCTTCGTTAAGAAGTCTGAAGAATGCAGATATGGGGTTGCTTCGCATCTCGTGGCTTTCACACATAGGCGATTTGAAGGACCTTGTGGATGTAAGTTTGACTTGCATGCAATGAGATTGACATGTATGCAAAAGATTCTAACAGCTATAGCACCACCGGTACCAATGAGGGATCTAACAAAAGAAGCATTACTTAACAGAACCTACCTTGGCGTCCATCTCTTATTCTTTATTCAATGAGTTTTAAAATCACAACTTGATTGTTAGCACAAATTCTTTCTAAGGTGTTCTTTCCCATCCCGTACATTACCTATTTCTTTGTATTGTTTTTTTTTCCTCTCTGCTTAGTGCAATGTCTTTAATGCTGCCAAGGTAAGCTCTCTTTTTATTCTTACCTTTAAATGTTTGCATCATTTCCGCTTCTGTTTACATAGTCATACTTATATTCAATTCCACTAAAGCTTCTGTTATGTCAAGGCGATGTTGAGAACAAATATATAATAATCTGCACGTGCTTGGAGTATGCAGTAACAAAAATTCTGCTTACTACTTAGTAAAATAGCGAAATTGAGTCTGCATTATAATAATGTAAATTATTAGCAGCCATCTTAAAGATGTTAGCAAAGGGATTCGAGAAACACTGTTACATTAAATGCTCAGTTTTTTCTCATGAGCGTCCCAAAGAGCCATTTTACGCTATTTCCACGAGCACTGAATTTTATGTGAGCTTACATTTATTTGTTTATTTATCTATTATTTATTTATTTATTATTTATTTATTTATTTATTGTAGTGGGCAGAGATTATGAAGCACAAATTTAGTTATAACAGGGGAAAGAAGAAGGATAAAGAGATTGTGCTTTGGGTCTGTGCACGGATGTCGTGGAATGTTACATTTATTTATTTATTTAAACATACTGGGGATTAACACTTTGGTCCAAGCAAGAGAGGCAAAAGAAACATCAAGTAAACCATAAGAGCAAGAATAAGAAAGCAGGAGTTCATTGCATTAAACACTCATCAATACGCTAAAGAGACAGCATGTCTGAAAAAAAACAATAAGAGTACATTACATTTGAACACTAAACAGCAAAGAGATATTTTCCACTGATGTAGCAAAACCTCCAGTTGCGAAAATCTACTTTGGTAGTGAATTCCAATCTAACTGTCTTGGAAAAATAACTGTGTTGTAAGCATTGGTTCGTGCAAATATGGGTGAATGATCGATCAAATGCTTAATTATCATAACTAGTTACCCACCGCAGTGGTAATGGTGCATGACTCCGGCAGCACCGTTTCGATGGAGGCAAAATGCTGGTGGCCCGTGCTTGTAGTATTAAGTCTCAGAACCCCAGGGGGTCGAAATTTTCAGAGCCCTCCACTACGGCTCTCATAATCATATCGCGATTTTGGGACGTAAAACACAACAATATTATTAGGTCTTGGGGGTGTCGTCTGTATCGTGCTTCTATACTTATTCACTGTGTTTGATATAGAACCGCTTTTCTATGGCACTTAAAATATTTGTTTTCTTTTCTTAGGCTTCCCTATGCTTTTGCTGTTACTAATCACCAGGTAGTCGGAGCCATAAGTGGCAATAGTGTGAATAGTGGTGGTGCCCAGCGGCACTTTGTGCAACTATACAATACGTCTGAGACGTTTCTGGGCTACACATTTCTCGTAGAAGAAAAATTGCTAGAAGATTGCACATTGCTGAGTACATCACTAATGAACGCTTTACACCAGCAGATAAGTAGAATACAAAAGCCACTGCAGTTTTATGTCCTTTACGTAAACACGATGCGTCGCAAATAATGTCGCTACCAGCGTTCTTGCTGGTGGCACCTGTCCAGTGATCCAGTATTGCAAAAACCGTAATATGTTAATGGGCAAGGCAGAACTCCACAGTGGTATTTGCCCATCGTGCGTAAGTCTTATTGAAGTCCTTGAGATTAGATGGCAACCCTCTAAGGTGTCGGCAAGCAGAGCAGCGGCTCCCAGCAATTACAAAATCGACAAGCAAAAATCACCAGTTGTTCGCGTACGAATAAAACAACCGATGAGCAAAGCTCCTCAGAAATAGAACACAAACGACTATGTACGTTTAGAAACTGTTTATTTGCGCCACGTGCCTTGTTTTTTGCGCAACACGCCTTGTTGTTTCCTTTTTTTTCACGCCGCGTGCGCCTTCAGCACGCGCGCCGTTCATTGTCTTTTTGCCCCGACGCCGCATCTGTGTTGCAGGGAGCTTCGACAGCGACAGCTGGGTGCGGGCCTAAGAAGCTTCGCTCCAAAAAACCTCTATCAACGAAGTGTATAACGAGCTGTCATGTTAAGCAGCTAAAGCAACACCAATAAGTTGTCTCGGAATAAAACTAACATACCCCCCCCCCCCCCCCCTTGAGCAAGAAGTAGAAAACTTCTGAGATACTAACAATATTTCATTCAAATGAAACAAAGTTGGTCCCAAATAATAAATTTTCAAGCAAACATTTCTGTGCATGGGCGTTAGTGCTACATTTTATTTATTTATTTTATATAATATATATATAATATAGATATATATATATATATATATATAATATATATATATATATTATATATATATATATATAGTAACAAATTTGCGAATCTATCGAAGTATCTGCAGATACAATTGGAATGTATCGTATCGGATACAGTCAGTCTTGTGGTATCTTGTATCCGTATCTCAAACTTCTTGCCTGAGTATCTTGTATCGTATTGCGATACATTTTAAAGTATCTTTGCCCAGCCCTGGCTGTGGCCTTCTTCACCATAACAACCACACGACACTACATATACAAAGTGGCCAGCCAGGATAATACCATTCCAAAAATAAGCCAGGCCATACTGGAGAAACCCAGATCTATTTTGACCATCCAGGATTTTTTTTTATCATGCGCATAAACTTAACTTTGTAAACACTTTTGCATACCTTCCCCATCTGAATGTGGTAGCCATTAAACCTTGAGCTGAACAGCCCAATGACATTAAGCTACGAAGCAGGTGATAACTTGCACCAGTTGTGCTAGTTTTAGGAGTAACATGCTGTACAGGTGTAATGCTGTTTTTACTTGGTGCACATTTACAAGGAATTTCATAACTGCTTCTGTTGTCTAAAAAAAGCTAGTGGATACTGGTGCTCTTCATAAATTGCACTATGATTAACAATCTGCACACCATTGGTGTAGCAAGGGGGTGGTTTGGGGGGGCTAAATCCCCCCTCCCCCAAATTTTTACATTATACGAGCACCCACACTAAACATGCAGAACATACACATAGGGGTGCCCACTCCCTGAACAAATTTGGCTCTGCCCTTTACTGCACACACTCTATCCTATTCTACCTGCATCTGCAAGCAATTCTGCATATGCCTTTAAGCAGAAGTCGGAGTACAATTGATGTAGAAAGCCTCACTCTGGACAGGAATGGCCAAGCAGTTCAGGCAGCATGTCAAGGTCGATTTCTGACAGGCATATCATTTTCCAAATGACACGACTGTGTTGCAGGATCGCCTCCACCAGTGCCAGCCACGCTTACACACACGCTTGCACTGACGAGACTTGCACCATCCACAAGTGCCAAGATTGGCAGCAGCACCTCATTTGGCACAGCGTCCATGCTCGCTCAGGATGGCTTCACTGAAACGGTTTCAGCATACGTGTTCAGCTTTGAAGTCAACAGTTGGCAATAATGTCTGTTTCTACTTGACCCCTTACAACGACACTAAAGTGAAAAATGAATCAATTTAAACTGATAAAATTCTTTGAAAACACTACTGTAGTAATTTCCCATCATAGGTTTGTTAATATGAAAGAAGGTGAAAGTCAGTTTCATTCTTAAATTTTGTGCTGAAATCTCTCTGCACATAAACGCCAATGTGACATCATGGATTTCAAAGCGTAGTTTTTTCAAATTTTGGCCACATTAGCTCAACGAAATTTCCTTCAACTTGGTACGTTAGGTCTCGGGCTCCCTAAGTGAGTAATCTCGGAACTATATGTAGGCACTAGCACGACCTACTATACTCCTGACCTGCCCAGATGTCCCCTCCCAGCGCCCACATTCTAGTTCATACCTCCTGCCGCTAGGGATGTAACCTACGAGCGTTGTGGCGCTAGTCAGCACCTGTTCGCTGACGTCAGCTTTAACGCTCGTGATGATGTTCCGCCAGCACAGAGCGCTCATATCATGTAATTATTATTCATAAATGCAAAATACTTTGGAAATAAAAATACGGAAAGTGAATTCGAACTTTTTTTGCATTTAAAAGGACACAGCCGTCCTACACTATGCAAGTATACGGCTTCTCACGTAGTCAACCAGTGCGCAGTAAATAATTAACCGCACAGAATAGCTTACTTGACCTCGGTCTAAGTTTGCAGAAACAGTCACATAATGCCGGCAGTTCGTCACATATACAGGCGTTCTTCTCCAGCGCCGTCAAACGGTCGCAGAGTAGCAGACGAACAGGTTATAGGAAGCGCCACCTACGACAAGCGGTTGAACGAGAGTGGGGACGCGCGCTCCCCATAGGACCCCGATATCTGGGCAGGTCAGGAGTACAGTAGGTCGTGGCACTAGAAGACGCTGCAAAATCTATGATGCCAGAGTGAGTCAGAATAGTAGCCTGTATCAGCTGTGTCTAGGAACAAAAGACATAAATACACGTAATTCCAAGCAACAGGCACAAACTGGCCAGTCCGCGAGTAAGGAGAATACTAAGTTACACCGGCCCATCTAAATCTTCTTACGAAAGCCAGCGAGCATTCAACTTGAGGTGGCAAAACACAATTTGTGCAAATAGAGCTGGCTCGTTAACATTTATTGCACATGTAGGTGACACTTCGCGGTTTACTAACCGCGAAGTAACACCTATTCCACCCTGTATGACTCTGCACTGATGCTTATCGAAAAACGCAACTTTCTGTGTTACTGTATTCACAACAAGCCGCTGCGCTACATAGCAAGCCGGCGGTGTGTTCCACGGAGTAGAACCGCTGATATGCAAAAACTGCGGAATGCCAGTGCCTACTCGCCTGTTCTTCAACACTTATTTACAATACCCACACTCGCCGTAGCGTTACAGAGTGGAGTGTTACAACAAGATAGTACATTACTAAGTACACACTACAGCGTCTTAGACTAACAGAGAACTGAGCTGGTTGGCACGTACTCGTGTTAAAAGACAAGGCGTGCAAACACGTACACAAATGAGAAAACATGACACCACAACGCAGCGCGATATTCTAAACTTCAGAGTGCAAATTCGGTATGAGACATAGAACGCGCGCGTGCGCGCGCGCACACACACACACACGTAGGACATGTTCCGTATCGAGTTGCGCTGTGCAGTATCGAATTGTGAACCAACTAGCCCAGCGACAATTATCTTAAGATGTAGCCTCTATTCACTCTCTTAAGACAATCACACAAAAGCAGCAGAAAACTTCATAAGCGCCACGGTTCCCCTAAAAACGCAACCTTTGTACACGTCTATGCGGCGTGCTCAGCTAATCATGCGTTGTTAGCAATTCGAACATATGCTGGGAAACTTTCCGCTGCATAGGCGGTACATGCTGCGTCCCCTTGCCTTTCGCAAAGTTTTCCAACCTATGCTCAACATGCACGAACCAACTCGGCCAAAAGAGTGCTTTACGTACCGATTCGGTGTGGTCGTTTGCTGGCAGGCAAAAGAACGTTGCATCAATGAATAGATGCGGTGGCTAGAAGTGAAAGATGAAACTTGTGCGCGCCATTCTCGTCAGCCAAGCTTCAAGAACGCCAAGCGTTCAAATCGAGCGCTCAGCGATCGCTAGGGCAGGGCAGGCGTAGGGCAGGGGTCGGCAAGGATACGTACCCATGACGTACCTGACTTGTTGGGGCGCCACCAAACTATCGGGCGGGAAGTTAAAAATCTGCATCCTTCTAGATCCTTCCTTTCCTCGCCCGCCAGGGCAGCGCGCCAGGGTTCCGTATCTCTGGTGCAAACAGTAAAAACTGCCTTATTTTTTTCTTGGTTATTTTAAAGTGGATTTCATAGCATCTATCCAATTTTACATAATATTTTACCGAAATTTAAAAAAATGAAGGTTTTAAGCGTTTACTAATTCGCACAAAACAGTAGTTTTTAAACTCTAAACATGGCGATGATGACGTTTTATGTCCACTTTTGCAGATTGCCGTGCGGTTAAAGCGTGTCTTTCGAGATTCGTTTCTTTCTACTACTCGCTAGGCAAGGCCAACTCCAGCGATTTTTCGAGGTTAGTGGATCTTAATAAAATTCGCCGGGTAGGTTCCTTTCACGTTCCCGTTATTTATGCCAAATTACAGCTGGACAGATTCGCAGATTCATTACAAATTGATTCTCCCCATCTGGCTTCCCATAACTATCGGCAACATTGTGTGCGTGACGTCATTTTGGCAAAAAGGAAGTGACGGCTAGCGTTTCGTTGGCTGGACGTGTGAATTTCAGTTCCTTGTGGTAGCGCGTGCGATCATATACGTGCGATGGGTGGCAAAAACAGAGAGCGAGGAGGACGCCAGCGGCCCCTCCGCGACCGCTTGCGCGCTATTGGTTCTCCTCTTAGGGTCACGTGGCTGGGCACGCGAGAGCGTTTACGAACGCACGCACGCACGGAGTAGTGTTTACGGCTGTTCCATCGTACGGAAGCACCTCCTCCTAGCCACGCCAGCCACGCGCCAGATTCGCGCCACGCACATGGCGGACGCTCAAGTACGCGCGCCTGTTCCGAGTTCCGCTTGCCCATCTCACGTTGAGCGGGTTTCAATAAACGTGCTTCCGAGTGACATGTTGGACACGAGTACGCCTACGTGCGAAATAAACGCCAGCTCCCAAGCAACATTTTATCCTTGGCAAAATGTCGGCCTGACGTCGCTGGCCAACTGCACTGTCGTTGGCCCAACCTTGGCAACCAACGTAGGGCCGGACTTGGGGATTGACATTGGCCTCATGTGGGCCTGCGTCGGAACCCGACGTAGGCCCGTCCACCGTGGCCGACGATGCCGAGTGCATGCCGCTCGCGGGTTAACCAAGGCCCGACATTACATAAGCGTCGATTTACCGACGGCCGTAGGTCGGTTGCGGACGTTTCTCGCTAGTATTGCTCGCTTTTTTTTCTTATTTTTTGTGCGTGTTCTAACAAAACGCATCAGTTGTTTTTCTGGTGTGTTGGTGCGTGTCGTATTTAATGTGAACGGGCAATTTATAGAGGCGTTTAACTCTATCTGAATTAATTACGGGCAGAGTGCACATGTAAGACGGAATTAAACGCCTCTAACGGTCTGCACTAATTAACGTGTTAATACGTAACACACAATAAAAGAAAGACGCGTGAATATAAGTTTTCTCTCTTAGATGTTTATTTTGCAATTGTATAGGGCACTAATTTTACATGCAACATGTTCGCACGGAGCGTTTGCATCAGCCCTTGTGCAACGCAACCGTACAGTCCATGTGATCGCTGCATGATAGCGCTGAATATATATAAGACGGGCGGCATTCTTGCTGGATCGGCTCCCTTCTTTCGGCCAGTTCTCGTGCTCTTAGCCCTGAAACACGTACGCAGATGCGACGTTTTAGCGTCGAGATGTGAGACGGTAAATCGCCACCCTCATCGAGATGTGAGACTTGCATTGTTCTTCTGTCGGGAAAGACTGAAAGAAAGAACAATGAAAATACTGTGAGAAAGGTAGACTATTTACTTGACCAGTTGCACAGTCATGTCGCGTCTAAAACTCTATTCACACAACAAACAAAATAATTTTGTCGCTGCACAAATAGAAAAAACACTGCACTTACAATAAATGCGAGTGTGCTGAAATTCTGAGAAGTGCTTCAAGCTCCACAGCGCACAAACTAGATAATATGTGGAAACAGAGTGGATCGAGGTTTTCATTGTTGGCTCGTAATGTCACTGGAAAACAAATGGTACAATAAACAGATTAATGAGAACACAATCTTACCTTCAAAGCGGCCGCGGGCCAGTCAATATTGTGCAGTCGGCATTTACAGCATACCTGCGACCAAATTCAATGTGAAAAAGCGATTGCGTGAGACTTTTGTAACCAAGCATGCGTCTTACCAGAATTCTTTTCAGTTGGCGAGACCAGCGCAGCCAGTCCTTGTTGCAGCGTTCCCTAGAGAAAACGGCAAAATAGGTCACGGTCTTACAATAAGATGCCACAAATAAAAACAAGAAAATCTTACATATTTGCCCGTCAACGAAGTCTTAATTGGGTCCACGGACAAATATAACCGCCGTTCGCCTGAACAATTCTGATCTGCCAGCTAGAAGGGACGACCAGATTGACGCATCGATTGTGCTAATGAAATTTGATTTTGTCGCTGGACAAACTCACCATGCGATACACCGAAGAAATAGAATCTCACTTACGAGTTCGCGTCAAATCCTCGGCAGCGGGAGACGGCCGCGCGCCTCCAGGCAAACGAAATGCTTCTGAGTGCATGCTTGCCCATGCCCGTCTCTGTGCAGTCACTGGTGTGTGTAGAGAGGCTAGCCTCTCGTGTGTGTTTCAGCACGTCCTCGCTCGAAAGAGCTACGATTTTGGCGGGAAGGGAACTCAAGCACGCCACAGAGCTTGCTTCCCTCCAGCGCTGTGACAAAAAAAAAAAAACCGCGAGAGGTCCGGGGTCCGGCGCTCCCCTTGCACGTCCCGCCTCCCTCGCACATTCCGTTCCTCCTTTCAGCACTTGTCCTTCTTTCTGGGAGAGGGCATGTCGTGTGTGCTTTCGCGCGTGCTTCTCTCCAAAACAAAAACCGCAAGATCCCATCTCACCACTTTTTTTTTTCGGGGGAACGCACGTGTTGCTTATCAGCTCTGTCTGGTGAGAAAAAAAAAAGGGGGCGCGAAATAACATTCTAGGGCAGCGCAAACGCGTCCAAGAAGCAAATCGAATTTGAATTGAACCGTTTTCATTGTTGACACAAAATAGCGTTGGCACCCTAACATTAAAACAAATTAACATGAAAACCATAAACTGAGCATCAGGTACAAATTTAAAACTCTTCAGAGTGTGCGGAGTATCGAATTCTGGCTCTGCAAGCGACGTGTAGCTTATGACCGCAAAAATTATCGCATTTTACGCTAATTTTATGTTTATTTGGACATAGATGATATTTTAAATATTCGTATTAACGCATCCGAAGACCTAATCAAGTATGACGATATTCGATTCTATATTCCAAATGTTTAATATTCGCACATATGTAACCATTATATCTGATGTCCTCCCTCTGTCATGCGGCTCGATCAGATCAGTCATATTATATTCACGACCGTGCTAAAGCGTGAGCAGTGCTAGCCAGGGGCGTAGCCACGTTAGGGCACACCCGGGCCCGTGCCCCCCCCCCCCCCCCCCGAAATTTTTTTTTTTTTTGCCATAGCATACAGAGCAGAAAATGACACTCGACCACGTCTGCCTGCTCGTCCCCACTACAGATCAAGGAGGTGCCCCCCTCGAAAAAAATTTCTGCCTACGCCCCTGGTGCTAGCGTTCCAGAAGTACCGAGCTGTTCCACCTAAGCTCATAGAAAAGGCGGGGATCACAATTTTCGATGGACAGTTCAAAATCGTCGATTTTAATAGAGCCTAGCGCGCCATAGTATCACGATCAAAATTAAATTTCTGTTCGGTACTCGCATTTATTCCCATTTATTGATGTTGTTCAACCAAATGCTTTGCGTCTAATGCATGCAAAGGTGGACATTTTCTTGAGCTTCGAGCAGAAACCGTAAACGCTCAGTACACTTGAAAAGCATTCATGTCGTACCACTGTACATTGAGCATATAAGTGCTTCATCGTAACAGGTCATCATAAGGCTTGAAAGGTGCTCATGACAATGCAGCGGAGGATTCTCGGCGGCCCGATCGCTAAAGGTTCTGAAGTTTCTTGCGAAACAGGTGAAAAACTTCGACATTTAAATTCCGCATCCTAAAACTCCGTAATTGTACCTTTCTTATTCACATACTTAATGTGCACATCAGAAAATTCGGCTGGATTTGGGAAAACAGGCACAGCAAACATAGCTTTAGTGCTGGTGTTATTGATTGGAGCAGAACTGCAAATGCGACATCATTCTTAGACAAATGGACGTATAATAAGCTACAAGAACGCCAGATTTTAAGATCACTTCGCAATTCAGCTTTTCTATAATCAGTTAGAGCTTTCGCGCCCCTGAAACACGCATCTGAAATTTTCCGCCAAAGTTGTATAGTCCGCGAGATCTCTATTTCGCACAATTCGTGTGACGAAATTAATATTTTTTTGGGCTCATTATAAAGCAGCCAAAACCTTTCCGATGGGAGAAAGATTGAATTAATTCATTTTCAATAAAGTTTATTACTAACAGATGGTGTAATGTATATGGTCAGTTACAATCAACGTGCCATTTGCAAACTATTTCAGTCAATTCTATACCGCAGCACAATGGACCATTGTAAAGTCACATTAAAGATAAATTAGTGTGATTGCACTTTATACGTTATGTACTTCCTCATGGCAAATACATTGATCTCCAGAGTGTTCAAATCTTGCGATTTCTCAAGGTTATAAAATATTTTAACGATATGTCTCCAATCGAAATTCTTCACAACGCCGAAGAACTCCAACTTCCATATTGAGTCAATGCATGCGCTCATCATTATGGCCATCGCATGTCTACTCAGCATCCGATTCATAGCTTAACTTCAGTCAGTTCAGAGCAAAACTCGATGTTATTCCTTAGCCGGAAGTTTCCCTTACGTCTGTGGTTGGCGGTCATTGCTGTTTTCCTTGTTTGACCAAAGGACGTCATCGCGTTTGTAGCTACACTACATGACTTATTCCTCAACATACTGCCCGAACGTTCTCGCGCTTGTTAGCTCGAAACCTAAATGTTGAATTTTGAAGTAAAATTAACCAGTTTCAACTTGTCACTCGATCAGAGACGAATACTTTTCACCACGTCGCGTTATTTTGCTCTGCTTTCGATAACAACGGCGTTAGATTGATGAGCTCTGCTGACAAATCCTCATCACTCTATGCAGCCGGTGTAAGGCTGGACAAATATATAAATCAATCTAACGGTGTCGAGCAGTGCACCTGGTCCTATGCGGTGCGTCAGCAAGGGACTTGATAATTGAGCTCTCATATGTGTAGAAGCGTACGGTACGCTCACGTTGCGCAGACAGTCAGCCACACACATCGTCAACGGCACGTGAAGCGTCTACTATTAGCAATGTAATTTTATTACTTTTTTTCGTTTTGCATGCGACGCACCGGCGACGGCAGATTACCGCGAGGCACTAGCTATGCATTTGTCTAATGCGTCTTGAAATATAAAGCTACAGCGTCCATAGAATCATAGAAATATAAAGCTACAGCGTCCAGTTTTAAGCACATGTTGCTCCTATGGATAATTATTATTCTGTGGAATAATGGAACTAGTAAACATTTTATTAACATTGATCCAACAGCACAGCAGTGCGCGTTGCGCGTTACCCGCCGCAAATGCTCCATTATATGCGATTCTTTTATACGTATGAGTAAGAAGATTAGACAAATCCGCGGAATGTTTCTCATGCATTTCCATGCATCATATTCGCTTGCTTATCTTTTTGTTTAGTATTTTCAAGACGTATAAAATGACCACAATGCCACTTCTGACTGGCATTATTTCGTATCTTGAGGCAGTGATATCCTAATTGTGCAGTATTTAACTTCTTATAATGTAGGTTACGGTGTACCTGCTTTGTCTTTATTAAAAACAAGGGTTCTTTTATTTGAAATGTTGTGCTAAAAGGATGAATGTCACAAACATATACAAGGCGACCTCTGACAAAGTGATGGGACAACAGAAACTTTTCAAATAGGCATATCGGGGAACATACCCGTCGTAACTGTATAGTTCCCTCGTTCAGCCAGAGCTTATTATCTGTGGGAGGTAAAGGTGTAACTACATTGCACAATAAAAAAAAAGATAAATTCGCTTCAACTTAATTGAAAATTTGTTGCTACCTAGACGCACACGCGTAAATTTTGACAAACGCGTCTTTAGTGGTGCTGTTTCGGACATGTGTCCCATGTTCTTATCTTGGCGGCAAAAGCCTGACGGCGGGCCTGCAGATGTGCGGCTTCTTCGAAAGAGGAGGCGGCTCCATGCTGAGAAAGAAAACCGGAGAACAGCGGAAAAAAAGAAAAAAAGAAGTTTCCCTCTCCCCACCGGGACCTTCCGCGCGCGGGCCGCAGTAGCACATATGTTTCTTTTTTGCTTTTTTTAAATGTGCTTTTCACTCCACCCTCCCTAGCTTCCTTTTAGCGGTTCCTTTTAGGCTGACCCTCTTCTTTCCCGCGCTTTTCCACCTTCTGCGTTTTATTTTCCACAGCACGGGTCTTCAGTGGATCGCCATTGCTATGTGTTCGTTCTAGATCTTGAAAGAAATTTCTTGTTCGTGTATTGGTACTAAAATCTTACATTGCGGCCACGCCTTTTGATGAGTTTTTTTTTTCACATAGCATATATGGTATTTCCGCTTGCCTGACTCATCCGTCAGCGAAAGATAAAAACTTTTACTCATTGCGTCTTTCTATCCACAGACTGTTTGGGTGTGCAGCGCTGCTCGGGCAGCACGCAAAAATTTTCATGCTTCATGTTGCCTGTATACAAACGATGCTTCTTTAGATTATACAGAATGGTTTTTAATGGCCGTTTTAGTTCAGAAATGACATAAATGTATATGTGAGCTCGGTTTAATGCAACCGGGTGACATTACTTCCACGAAAAAGCAAAATAAATAATCGTCTATCTATATAAAGTTCATTTATGACCTTCAAATTACACTGCCTTACTACTGCAACTGACTAACTGTAGCCACTGAGTTTGCAATAATTGGAATGAAATCTTACGATTTAATATTTATGCCATAAATTTGAGGTAGAAGGTTCACTGTTGCTTCAGTCACGTTTATTTTGTAAAAATCCGTTTTAAGCATCGAACAACGACAAAAGCCTAGTTTAACGCCCATTTATATAAATACTGTCGCACACTTGGCGAATGTTAGGTCTCGAAAAAATCTTTGAAAGTAGATACGCACGCCTGGAGAAACCATGCACGAATGTAATGGCTCGCTATATTTTTGTTTAGTCAATAATGTATTTAGATTGTTCGCACAAATAATCTCTACCACTTGGTGTAATCAGCTCAAGGACCACAAGTATGTTGTGTGTCACAGGTGATTTTTGTAATGTTTAAAAAATCACACTGTAGGAGTTGTACACTTCCTGCAGTGTATTTTATGCTGCCCTAAAATACTACACGCTGTTCGAATCCTCTGCCGGCAACCAAGGCCGGCACGACGTGTTGCCGACTTGTCGCCCCGACAAGCGTTTGGCGCGCTCGGCGTTCACTCGGCGACCAACGGTGGTGCGAATCGTGCAGCGACCAAGTGCCGACAAGCGTTTGGCGCGCTCGGCGTTCACTCGGCCACCGACGGTGGCGCGAATCGTGCAGCCGATCTAGTGCCGACGTAGCTGGCCGCGCTCCTCCGGCCGACCCTTTTCGGATGCCTGGTGGCTAGTGAAGTCGGTTGCCGATTTCCCAGTGATCAGCCAATCGTCGGCAGTCGGCCAGCGTTGCTTGGGAGATCTCATAGCCAATGTAACATCGAACAGGTTTCGATGAGCACGCGGACGTTCACGCGTAAGTTAAACCAAAGTCTAACTGCCCATCAAACGTGAAGTGCCTCCGCGTCGACCTGTGCACCGACGGCGACGCACACGAGTGGATCGCCAGCTACAGTAGGAAAACCAACACGACATGGATCGTCGACAGGGAAACCCGAAATCCAAAGAGGTAAGTTCACGTGTTCGTTTCTTCTACAAGTGGTGAATAGGCCAGTCTAATAACATTTGATGATATCGACGCCAATTGCGAAAATGCTAAATGCGAAAGTGCTAAATGCTCGCTCATCGTATCGAAAGGCGCGACGCTAAGGGTGACCGCGTGGTCTAGGACGTACAGTGACATGTAGAAATGTTAAATGGGGGCGTAAACACGCGAAAATGGACTATCGAAAATCCAAACATTACATGGCCGCAGGCCCGTAGCCAGGGGAGGGGGCCCGCCCGCCTCCCCCCCCCCAATTTTATGATATATGGTGTTTTACCGAAAATAAATAACGGAAATAGGCGTTTTGCTCAAATAGTCAAAGTTTCAGCAAGTGGGCGACCCCGAAAAAAATTCCTGGCTACGGGCCTGCATGGCCGTATGCTAGGGAGGTTAATGCTTCAGCAGTGTGTTGCTTGCGGCGCGATCCGATCTGCCACTCAAACTTTTGAACGAGCCAAACGGGCGACAGGGCCGCAAATAGGAAAAGTTAGTGATAAAATCTTCTGCAGTTAAGCATGGTTCAATGGACGCGGCTATTTCAGGCATGGCTTTCCAAAAATGGAAAATAATCACACAATATCACCAAAATTCACAGTGAAAACAGAGGCCTCTTGGTTTCAGTTCATAACAACCTTTCAAGTACACTAACCGTACCAGTCGTTGACAGTTTTGCGGACTTCAGCAGCGGCATTTCCATGCTGCAGCTGCGGCTTTAGTGCACAATATCATTGCAGCATTCAGTCCAAAACACAGCGTCGCGCCTTTCGATACGATGAGCGAGCATTCCGCGCTTTCGCATTTAGCATTTCCTCGATTGGCGTCGATATCATCAAATGTTATTATTAGACTGGGCCTATTCGCCACTTGTAAAAGAAACGAACACGTGAACTTGCCTATTTGGATTTGGGTTTCCCTGTCGACGATCCATGTCGTGTTGGTTTTCTACTGTAGCTGGCGATCCACTCGTGTGCGTCGCCGTCCGTGCACAGATCGACGCGGAGGCACTTTACGTTGACACTCGGAACCACGTTGCCCATCGAAACTATCGAAACCCGCTTGCAGGCGCCCTCGGCGCGCGTATCTGCGGCGTCTCGGCGTGGCGAGGGGTGCTTCCGAACGATGGAACAGCCGTAAACACTCCTCCGTGCGTGCGGAAACATGCTCGCCAGCCAAGCCACGTGACCCAAGTGAAGAGCCAATAGCGCGCAAGCGCTCGTCGAGGGGCCGCTGGCGTCCTCGCTCTCTCTTTTTTCTCTCTCGCGTGCTCTGCCGCCCAGGAAATCATAATACGCCACCGGGCAGCGCCTCCTCTATTTTTTCAATGCCGTCAGGTAGGGTGCCGCTGGCCCCGCGAGCCCTCTCCTGTCGCTCTCCCATTCACCTCGATTCGCCGCTGGTGGCGCTGCCAGCTGACACTGTGAGCAGCCGCCGTCACCCATTCCTGCTTCTCCCCGTCGCTTCACCATTCCTGCTTCTCCCCCTGACAATTCTTGAGCAAGGAGACATATGCTGCCATGGTGCTACGACAACATCAAATGTAATGTGCATCAGGTTTCTGCTGACTGAAAAAAAGTTCATCTTCGAACTCGCAAGAAAACTTTCTAGCGACCCTAAACTATTTGGTTTTCTTCGTAGAACCGCGAGGTGTAATGATGCCATGAATATGAGAACTGTGCTCTGCGGTATCGAGAAAATGCTGAATACCGGCATTATTTCTTCGTCGCTGCAGAGCAATGTGAATGACTCGACATCGTTTTGTGCGGCCTACAGCTGTTTCCAGCGTTACCACTGGGAGCACCAATACTCCAGAGAAAAGTTTTTTCCCTGTGGCAGCCATAAATAAACTGTGAGAAGTTTGCACCAGGTCCAACCAATGGCTTCCCAATCTAGAAATCGCAACCCTTGCTTTGATTGGAGGCTACCTAGCCCGAGTCATGGCGGAAAAATTAAACTGCCAGGGCTGTATAGAATAGTTGAGAAACCAAATGGAAACGCATCTGTGCATGGACTGATCGCATATCAGGACAGGAGTGGACTCGAGTACCCACAATGGAACTCATAACACTGTTAATGTAAGCTCAGCAAGTTTGTGGACATTGTTCTTGACTATAGGAAACAAATTGTGCAGCCACTGGAAACCAGTGTGGAGCATGCTGTAAGTGTTTTGGTGGACCTCCCTATCCTGAAGTGTCAGAATGAAGACCGTGCCACAGAAAAGAATTTGTTGAACTTCTCTGCAGGAAGTTCATCAAGCCACTCGCGTCAGCGCGTGCCACTCGGCTGTGTATATATCTAGGGCAACTTTCCTAAATGAAGCTTAGTTAATTGCGAGTAACGCATGTCCTGTGCATCTCTGTTCCTTCTTCGTCTGTTCGGATTCGCGCTATCCAGTATTGAAGAATATAAGCACTACATTAATGCGTCTGGTGTTGGTAACACCCATGCTGCTATTGTCATTGTTACGAACTGTAAACAACTAGTTATATAATAATATGCGACTCTTCAACATATGAGTGTACGTATACCACTTCCATATTTCTCTTGCGTCATTCCGTAACGTTTCGCTCAATGCGAAAAATTACGCCACAGTCACCATCCCGCGCATGCTTCGCATAACATCGATTCCCACGGTACGTGGGATCTGCCGAATTTTTTAAAATGGACAGCTAGGCTAATTGCAATATTAACTTTTTGGGCATGTTCAGCACTTAAAACGAAATAAAAAGAAAATCGAAAGAGGAAAAAAGGTATTACTTGCCTGTTGCAAATGCTGAAATGAAACATGCATAAGCATCTCCCAAAGCTGATCACAAGACTAATTATTGCGTTAGGGGGGCAATAGCTTGGTTTATAGTTCATCACGCGGTTTCCCAACGCACGCTACAATAAAATCGCTGAATGACCACAAGGCGAAGTCTCGCGCAATCCCAAAGTCGCAGTCAACAGCCGCGTGCGAGATACAAAACACCGTATTCTGCTACTCGAGCTTATTAACATTATCGCGTACAAACTGTAGGTGTTCACGAATTTCAAAGCTATAGATGGCACAGTCAGAGCATCACCGAACCTTCGTCCAGAGCAGACGACAGGCCGGCGATAGTGTCAGCTGGCAGCGCCGCTTCGCGGCAAACGTGCGAAGCGCGGGTCCCGCGAGCTCTATTGTTCGGCGCACGAACTGACGGGCATCTAAAAAATAGAGGAGGCGCTGCACCGGGCCATAGCGTGCACGTGACGTCACAGACAGGTTCTCTCTGCGCTGGGACCCGACATGGCGGCCACCGTGACTTCTTATCTCATTAGAGTGTGTCAGTGCAGAGGTGCACGCCCAGTCGTTCGGCCCCTGCGTTATTTTGAGCACTCCCCACTTCTTTTGTTCGCTAGCCGCGCCAAGGGGGAACACAATGAAGAGCGAAGGTTTGGGTATGAAAGATGATGGGGGCAACGGCACTAATCTGGTTGCTATTGCTCCGCGCGTTTAGCAAAAGTTCACGCAGCAGCGTCTAACAGTGGTACCCCAAGATGTCGGCCACGATGACGTCAATGCAAGTTATGTAAGCGCGTCGTGTGAAACAACGTAGCTGATCTAGTAACAACAGTGCGAAGGTGGCTCGTACTTGCTTATATTAAATTCCTTCGGCCTACCAACGCGATGTCGAACGCCGCTATGGCCAAATATGCACTCAGTTACCATAGCAATATTAGCAATATTAAGAAGCATTAGTCAGTCCGCAAACTTCTCAGCGCTAGCATTTTTTCAATAGCGACCCCACAAACTTGAGCCGCCTGGACAGGTGGCGCCATGGCGGGGAATGCGCAAAGCAAGAAGAACTAAGGGTGTTCTTCATCGAAGAGGAATGGAATGGCGATTTCGTTGGCCTCCAAATGCGTCAGAATCGCAGCTGTCATTTTTTGACAGCTCCGAGGAGCTTGTGCACGTGGCACGGTCAGTCACACAAGATATTTCCGACGGAGTCACTTTTTCCTGAACGTCTGCTCTTGCCGCTTTCACAGCTTTATACTACGCGCTGGCGGGACCGGCATGCCTTGCATGATTTCTGGTTTTTGCCAACTTATACGTCGCGAAGACAATATGCTCGGTTGGGTTTCGGTGTTGTGCTTTAGATGCGTAGCAGCTCTTTGACTAGCCTGTGTAACGCTGTCCGTCCGCACAAACGCGAGGCAGCGCGCTTCCCTCGGCGCAGGTGTTGGAGCGGTGCCAAGTAGGTCACGCCGCAGCTGGGCGTTGACGTCACGCACCCCTCGCACGCGCGCGCGTACGTCACTCTTTCCCTCACCCGCCGGAGCGCCGCAGCTGCCTCCCGTGTCTGCGTTTCAAACAAACGTTTACACCAGTAAACGCTACCGAGTTTCGCTTCAAACGAATCTTCCAGCGCTCACCGCAGCACCCGCGTTAGCGCCGTTCAACCCGTGACGCCACCCGTGCGCAACGCTGCTGCTTCGCATCCCATCAGCGTTCCCTTCGGGGAGATGGTCCAATTTTTTTGCTTATTTAAAATTATTCTCCAATTTGCCGAGTATTTCTGCTATCGGGCCCGTGACAGGAGTGTCAGAAACAAAAGCACCATTACTTCCTTTTAGGCAGACAAATGGTGATATCAATCTTTGTGTGAAATCTGGGCTTCATGAGACAAAGAAAAATAAAGAGGGAGCATCACGCAACCAAATTGAAGAAAAAAAGGAAACGAATGTCGGCCCAGCAAGTGTCACTCAGGCAAAGCTACGGCTGTGCCATAATGAGTCACAAAGTTATGCGACGTCATGACGCAGAATGTAGTCACCGGCCAACGTTTCTAAAACCACTTTATCCAAACGTGATGAACGTTTACAGAAACAAGTACTACAAACGGTGGTCATGGCTGAGCGAGTGTTAAAACGTGGCATTGTAACGCTGCTTCCACATTACCTATGTAACTGTGGCGTTGGAACATCACGTCACAGTAACTTGCCAGACACAAAAGTGGATCTAAGGTACTTAGACGCTTGCCAGTATTTTTTCTAAGGTTCAGATATATACAAGACCTTTGTTTACTCCATGGAAACAAAAGACTCGAAGCACCAGGTCGTGCACCTTCAAACAATACACACCATTTATCTTTTCCCCAAAATTAGGTTTTAACCCAGAAACGTCAGTGACAGCAAACTTACTAGAAAGCCAAGACCAATGAGCTACAAGAGAGTACTGCAGAAAACAGTGCTAACTACAGCACCACCGTGGAAAGGCAACGAAATTGCTCGATGCACTGCCTTGGCTCAAAAGGTGCACAAGAGGTTTTCTACTTTTGTTGCAAAATCTTTGCAGCATGCGTTGCTCACAGCTGTACATGTGCTTTAATGAAAGTTTGGAGCCTTATGGCTCGTGTTTCTTCCATTCTTCTCCCATTTGGCAACAGTGAGCATAATGCAATTCGCATGAGGGGCACATCCAAGAGGTGCAGACAAAGGCAAACTTGCAGTTCCTAGCATAAAGAAGAATGCTAATGAACCGAAATGCTGCAGGTAGAATACCGTTGTCACTTGAACTGCAGCAATGTCACGAGCAGACCTCACACTCCAGGCCCTAACAGGCAAGAGCCCCAGCGGTGCCAACGTACTGCACGTGCGCACTGTGGGGCGCATTGTAGAGGGACCGTAAAACTGTTCCATGTTTTTACAAACCCACCAAATCAGTAGTGTGCATTCTCTGGATCATTAACAGACAGATGCAAGTGCTTTGCGCAAAGAGTCTATTATTATAAGGCTTACAGTGGGAGCTGCCACATTTTCAGCCGCTTTGCAATTGTTTTGCGATGTCATTTCATGCCAACCTGATTGGCTTTTTTAGCGCTTGAACAAGAGAATGGTTGGGTACGAAGTGCCACCTGGTAGCAAAGAGATCAACTAGACAAATTTGGAGCACGACTTCCATGACTTGCCGTGTACTGGCGGAGTATTATGGAAGGTGGGACTTAGCCTCAACTGCTTGGCAAACTCGCTGTTGGGCAGTGCCGTCTTGCCGCTTCTATTCTGTGTCAACTTAGCGCTGCTTTTGAATCTCAGTATGCGCCAACAAGCCCACATTAACACTTTTTTGACAAAGATATTGAGGAGAAAAAGCACGGCTTCGGAGGAGGGTTCTGTTTTATTGGCCGTAGCTGCCTCGATACAAGGTGGATAATTTTAACTACGTGTGAGTGATTTACGCTAGTTGTAAACTAAAAAGAAAAAAAACAGCTCAGAGACTTTCTAAGACACATGGAGCATATTTGGAGGATTATTAGTATCTTTGCCAAAGCTGCAAATGAAGTTACAGGTTGTGTGCAAATCTGGCAACAAGGTTGCGTGAACAAGTTGCGTGTGCGGTATCTCTCACAGCTAACCTTTTAGCACTCCCCCTTTAACGAGTTAAAACCATGAAATTAAAATTCCCAGTTTCATATGCAATCAAAAGGCATTACATTGTATTTGGCTCAATTTTCAAACATTTATAAACAATTACTGTGGCTTTGTCAGAAGCATCAGCTGCATCTTAATTTTCTTTAAATTACTGAAGTTGCAAAGAAATACACTTGAGCTGATATAATGACTATTTTACCTGAATTCCACTTCTTCCTCGCCCACTGCTCAAGAACGGCCAATTCTGTTGACAACATATAGTGCTAGTCGAACCAGCGGAAGCGAGACAAGTAACTGGGAATGCAACCACATTACATACTAGCCCAGGACAAATAACATATGGAGGAACACATATCTTTTAAGACTCAAAATCATGGAAATGTCAATTATTTGAAAATGGCATTTTTTTTAAACATAACACGCATTGCCGCAAGTACTGACCACGTGTCTCGGACCTCGTATTTTGGCCACAATAGCAATTTATACCACCAAAACAAGCTATATTCCGACTAAAAAAAAAGCACAAAAAAATGGGCTCTTCTAATGTTATGCTGCTTCTGAATGACATGAGATACAGCAGTAAGCATGCGGGTTATATCCCTGGTGGCTACTAATAATCTAACAAAAATATTTCATTTTCTTATACTACATGCAGTTTGAAACGAGTTGTTTTTCTGCATTTTCTCAAAACCTGAATCTCTTTGCAACCTTTAGGGAGCAATTACGAGTAATGAGAGCAATTGTAATTCTTGTTGCAGTACTGAGCTACATGAATTGTGTCCACAGTGGCATCGACAAATTTTTGTATTTCAGTTTTAATGTTTTTTTATTGCGATAGCAATTATATGGACACACTCGGCTGATTTTTGCCGACGCCGTCATGTATGTATATATAAAAAAAGGCACAAAGAAAAATAAAGCAGAAAAAAATATTCTAAAGTACCCGACCGCGGATTCGAATCAGCAACCGCTCGCTCCCCAGCGCGCTGCGTTAGACAACTCAGCCACACGCCATGTATGCGCTGGCGAAATAATGGCGAGCTATTTACATACACCATGTACCACTGGTGGTAAGCAAATCTCGGAGGAGCGTGAGCGTGTTTTCTATCACGCAATGCTCCTAATTTTCTTTCAATTTGAAAACTGCCCTTGAGTAGCGCACGACAAAGTGGCCCTTTTCTGTACCCACTCGTGATGTGGAAGGAAAAAAAAAAAAAAGAAAGACACTGGGAACACCTTGCATCAGACGTCCCGTGTGGCTCTACGCGCCACAGTTTAAGGGAAGATGCAACTCGAAAAATCGTGATTTTTTTTCGAAAAAGTTGAATTTGTGTTTTGTTGTGTTTTGTATTCCCCCAAGCCTCCTCTTTGATATATTAAAGAATCAAAGCTAAGAATCAACTAGAAGTTGAGAAAAAGTGCAATAAAAGCCCTCGTGGTGCCTCGTGAAAGCGCGAATTTACCCAGATTTCATGCACGCGGCATATCGATCCGCGGCGTTGCCGGCTCTTGAATTTTTGCAAGCATGTAGGCCTAACCCTCTTCTCCCAGAGCCCACTTCGACAACGCGGCTTTCTTTCTGACAGTACAGAAAAAAAAAATTTTTTTCCCCACCGTAGTCTAGCGTAGCGTCCACCGTAGTCATGCTTTCAAACATTTTTCTCAGTTCTTCGTTTTGCTGCATTTTTAGAGTCTGCACTAAAATTTGTGCACTTTATGTAGTCGGATCGTAATGAAATTGGCATGCTTATAGTTAACATGTCCTCAATTCAAAGAAACAACTTTCACAGTTTTCCACAAGCATATTCAGCAAGATGATTTGATAAGTTTCTTCCTTGAGGATGGTAAAACAAACTCAGCATTGGAAATTTTTCTAGGCTAACACACATATGTTACCCTGTGTTTTCTTGCTTTATTGAATTGCTCAATTCATTAGGAGCAATATGAGCTATTTTTTAGTGTTTTGGTGCTCACTATTGTTGCCTAAGCTTGCACAAAAATGCACTGTTTTCACAAATGCATTGTCTGCAAAAAATTAACCAAATGAGCTATAAAAAAAAATAAAATCAGATTTGAAAAGTGGAGCTCAAACTTCATAAATGGTGAAAGTTTCATTGAGCTGTGACAAATACTTCAAGAAAAAATTTTCCAAGGAGCATCTCCCCAAATGGGTAACTCCACGCGCCACAGTTTAAAAGAAAAAGGAATATCTAAGAGCGTCTGATTCTCCATTGTCGACACTTGCAGACGCAGCACTCCTAATTTTCTTTCATTTCGAATACTGCCCTTGAGACGAGCACGACAAAGTGGCCATTTTCTGTACCCACCGGGATGTGGAAGGGAAAGAAAAAGACAAAGAACCCTGGCGCACCTTGCATCAGACGCCCCTGTGGTAGAAGACGCAGAGAATCACTCCATGCGCCGCCTTTTAAAAGAGAAAAAAATATCCAAGAGCGTCTAAATTCTAAATTTCCCCACTTATATTAACCGCCGGTTCATGGCCAATCCCCTGTAGTGGGTAAAAGCCAAGAATTAAGGGTCAAGCAAGCAAGCAAGCAAGCCTCTGGTTCTCCATTGTCGACACTTGCAGCGTGTTGCTCTAGCACATAGGCGTAACAACTGGCGACAGTTGTTAGTTCATGCTGCCCTGTGCATGCCTGCGCGTTAATTTAGGGGTCGTCCTTTGTGCTTCAGAACGGCACACTGCAAGTATCGAGCTGCTTCTGGTTCTTCGTGTGACATTTCGATTTCTTGCTATCGCATTCCTAGCTTCGCCCTTGCAGCGAAACAGTGATTTTTATTGTCCACTCAGTAAACAGTTATCCACATTTGAACAGAATCTTTGTTGCGCTGTAGTCTAACTGTCAATACTAGTTGTATAAAAAAGTATCACCTACTACTCAAACATTGTATATTCTAGTATCCAGCTAAGTGCCTAAAGCAGATTTGATGAGTACATTTTTCTCCAGTGTACCTAGAAACAATACTAATTTAGTTTCATTTAACCTTGAAACTAATTGGCGTATTAAAAAAATAATTCCACATTTGGAATCGGCAAAGAAAACTGAACAACACTGTGCAGCTTCATTCAATTTGGTAAAGGCGGCCTTAATGAAACAAAAAACCCATTTCCCCTAGTAAACTCAACTTGCTACGCAACCATCAGGAAAGGAGGAGGGAGACAGCAAAGAGCACAGGAAGTCTTCTCCCTCCTTCTTTCCTGCTCGTTGCGCAGCAAGTCGAGTTTACAAGTATGAACCAACTAGTCTGAAAAGTATTGCCCCATTTCCCCCTTAAAGGGGCCCCTGCGACATTTTTTGAACATGGTCACAAAACGCTGCCAATCAGTAGTAGAGGCTGCTGCAAACATGCGAGCCAAGCCTCATAGCACAGCACGTGGCAGGGAATTTACAATGAAGTTTCAAAGCTGGCCAGAAATCGCACGCCATTGTCTCAACAAATGATGCCATAAACCCCATTTTTACTGCACAATAACTTTCCTGAAAGTTTTCCCTCGCACAGTGCAAAGGAAAGAACAGACACACACAAGTATGCAGTGACCAGAAAAAGCAGCACTTGCTCCATTCAGACAGCAGGAACTTTATTATTATATATATTTTTTTTTCACTGGTTGCTTGTACCTAGACCTGCTTGTGTTCTGAATGCCTACTTACAAAAAACCTGCTAGGAACCTTGGGCACACACATACACACACGCACGCACACATAAAAACATGGGGGCCAAAGGGAAGAAAAGGGGGGAGGGGGGTACTCCTCACATGTGTTGCCACACACGTGAGAAGCGCCCAGTTGTTGCTTGTTGCCCGGCCTGCCAACTGGTCGGCCAATAAATAGGAAAGAAAGGCTGTATGTACACGGTTTCGCGAGGAGTCATTGCACATGTTGCCACCATGTGTTTGTTTGCACATAGGCCAGGTCACTTTGGCACCAGCTTCTTGGTGTCCACCGGGGAAGACAGGTCCAGCGGGCCATCGGCTGAGACTGAAAAGATACGAGCTCATTTTTATACAATCTACAGTAAAACCTCATTATAAAAAAGTTGCATCTGACGCTAACATGGATTCGTTACAACAAAAAAGAATTTGTTCTAATGATGTCCATAACACTGTAAAATACCAACAAAATTATCTAATTAGTTATAGCCAAAAATTCGTTATAAACGTATACTCGTAACACTGTATGAATGGCAACACAATTCATCACCTACTTTGTTAAAATGTATATAACAGCACTGCGGTTCAGAACTCTTGCATCCTAACTATTGCATGCTGTTGTGCTCGTGCAAATGCAGCGGCGCACCACTGTCTACCCACACCACCGCCTTCCTTCATACTTCTTCACTCTACCCATCGCCAATATGCCAGCTTCACAGCAATGTGGACAAGCCAAGTGCAAAAAGGAAGCGTTGGAATAGAAGGCAGCTTTCATAAATGCGGCTGCGGTGCCACATGCATGATACCAATGCTGTGGCTCTCCTTCTTTTGTTTCTTTGCCGCTTTCAGAAAACATCATCGCATACATGGCTCTATACCATTACCGCAAGTCGCAACACCGTTGTATTCACTGAACATTAGAAATTTAGCACCTTATTAGAAGATATTGTAGTGAAAGATGTATACAGTACTATAACGAAATATAATGGAGAAAATGACGTGCCACTTTGGCTCTCCCTACAGCCTTGTTACAATGAGGGTTTAGTGCATACCAAGATACCTGTATGCATTCATTCATGTCTCCGTTCAGTCTTAAAGGGACCAACTTCCATTTTTACGGTGCCTGTTCATTTAGTGCAACAGAAAGCTCACTGGTCAGAGTGTCTAATCACGGAATGGTAATGCAGAAAACACTGTTTATCAAATTTTTCTATCTGTGGTGATGTGAAGTCGTAAACACAGCACATGCTACAAACAGTGGCGATAAGCACAGCAGTGACTTGTGTGCTGCAGTTTGGTGCACATGCATGCATTCCGCCATGGCTCGGCATATTCCACTAGTTGTTGCAAATTACCTTTATCTCGTAAGCAGGTCTTTGCTGGTAATTCATGCTCATGAGCACAGTTCGTAACATGTGTGCGAGAATCAAACCAGTAATCTGCAAGTCGAGGCACAGAAGATGATACTGAGTGTTGAAACCAGTTTCGAATGACATTAACAGGCACCTTGGCGCTTAAATCGTGGCTCACTGTGCGCTGGCGTTCACATGGCACAGTTTTCATACACGCCTGATTTGCCACTGCACTATGCACTTTTGCACTTTTGTAATCAAAACGTGCAACAGGAGCTTTGATACGTGCAAGAGGCATCACTTTTTGTTGGCTGTGGGCAAGACTAACGTTTAGGCTTATCCTTATGACTGGTGTATCGATTGATGGCCATTTCGCAATGTGACTGGCATGCCTGTTTCTCATTTTTGCAAAAAATAAATAGGCTTCTATACATCGGTGCTTCGTATGCATGAACACAATGCGTGCAGTACCTGATGCATGCAGTGCATAGTCAGCCAGCACTTTACATGACTTGTGGGTTGGAGGTGCAGAGGAATTGCAAGTCTATGTATTTCGGAGTTCCACATCAACAGCCAATGGCCTTCGGTATTAAAGATAACAGGCCAAATTGGGAAAGTGTTAATAGTGTGAATAAGGTAGCAGTCTGGACTTGTTGGTGTAACATGACATAGGGGTAAATGCACAGATGATGAAGACAGAGAAGAGACTTGACACACACGAGCGCTGGTGTTCAAGCCTCTTCTCTGTCTTAGTCTTCTGTGCATTTACCCTGCGCACTGATCACCCCCACCCCTTCCCACACTTTTCCTTGTCTTTGTACTAAAGAAAAAGTTAGGGGTTCCGTGGCACTCTGGAAAAGCCGTTGGGGCTCCCCAAGGCCAGAAAAGTTTGAGAACCAGCTTAAAGGCGCTTCCGCTAGGCTGCATGACTTACCGGTTTTTTGCGACTTACAATGCGACTTAAAATGATAAATCCTACTCCAATTGCGGAAAAGGATGCTTGAATCTCTTGCTATAATTCACGGTATCTTTTCATTTCCACCAGCAGCTAATCACATGCTCTGGCCAGTAATTGGTCCCTTTAAACTAGGAAATGTCCTCCTGTACATTCAGCTTTGTAACCACATCTCTGAAGTGCTTGTTCTCACCTGCAGTGCCAGTGGCAACCGGTGTCACCAGGGGTGAGGTGGTGCTGGTGGTGAACAGGGGCGCCAGGAAAGGCACTCCGGCAGGCCGGCCACCACGCCAGTTGGGGCGACAACGCTCCACGCAGCCTGTGCAACACCACAACAATGTGGTTCATATGGCAGCAGAGTTGTGGGGAAAAAGTTCACGAGGCCTTCTGAGCCTCCGAAAAAGCAATGTATGGCATGTCCAACTGATAATCTGTTTGTTTTGTACCAGCTTAGCGGAAGCGATTAATTTCCAATTCAAGAGTGAAAAAATCTTGGTTCCAACCAGTTTTGTCTTTTTCTTATTGCGATGCAGACTTGCATTAAGACATAAAGCTAGGTGTGCATGTGCATATAGAGTAAAACCTCATTAACTCAAAGTCACTGGCACTGTAAAAAATCTTCGAACTAAGCGGGCTTTCAAATTAACCAAACATAAAAAACAAAAAAAGTAATCAGAGAAAGTAATCAGAGGTGGTCATTTGCTGTGCCTGCTAGTTTGCGGCTTAACGGGTTATGTTTTCCAGCAATACCCGGTCCCAATTTTGCCACAAACGTGGGGAAACGGGGGAGCCTCGCTGCTGCTAGCGAAAACAAGAAAACAAACAAAAGAAAAACGGTCTCGTGGTCAGCTAAAATGCGTGCCTGTGAAAACGAAGACATGCTTCACTGCAACACAGTGGTGACACGCGGGCAGCACGTCACCTGCTCCTCGCTGCGTCAGCAGCGACGAGCAACGTCAGAAGCGAGAAGCAGGTGACAGCTGCAAAATGCCAGAGCAGCCGCCAATCGGAGGTTTGCATACATTGCGAATTCCGTCAGACCGTCCTTTATTGGGTAAATCATGATGCGGCGACGTTGCGAGAAACATGCGACATGCTGCCCTCGTGTCACTGCTGCGTTGCAGTGAAGCACGTCTTCGTTTCCGCAGGTGCCCATTTCAATTGACCACGAGACCGTTTTTTTTTTCTTTTTTTGCGCTGGTAGCAGCGAGGCTGGGGTGCTTCACCCGTTACTCATTATTATCGCTACAGTGCGTTGCCTTGTGGCTCCCAAGGGCAGTCATTTCCGCGGATTAGGGGCAAAATCAGGATCGAGAATTGGCAGGTGGCACCCAAAGCTTTCGAATTAACTGGGCTGGTACTGACCACCACTTCAAATTATCCACTCAAATTTACATTGCAAAATATGGGACTGCAGAAATCCTTCGAACTAAGTGGGATTTCGAAATAACTGAGTTCGAATTAATGAGGTTTTACTGTATTATGTAAATCAGCTCTTTTGCTTGCATGACCTAGGAATATTTACAAAAAAGAAAAAGAAAAAAAAAATGAAAAGACAGCATAGGCTTAGTACAGATGCCAAGCATGGTCCCGTGATGCATGGAAAAAGAAGTGAGGCACACACAATGCTCCATGTTGGAAGCAGCTAGAAATAAGATCAGATTGTGGAAGATTACCTTAGAAACTACGTGGCGTTTTCACTTCAGTTTATATACTGGCATAACCAAAATAGACTGTTTACAAAAGGAAGCATTTCAACAATCGTACAAGCCTTCTACAGCTGAAGAATTACTTTACAGTCAGCAATTTCAAGTGTTCAAAAGTGCTACTAATACACATGTCCCTTGACTAGCCATCAAGGCACTGCCACTTTCGAGATGGCAGCAACAAGTCTGTGGGCATTACAACTGAGGTATCATAGCAGGCAACACACAGATGAAAAGCACCATAGGAGGAGGCTAACTTGAAAACAAAAACTAGAATGCAGATTTTCTTGCCAATTTCCTTCCTAAGTTAACATAATCGTAGTATAGTCAACACAAGATTTTTCCCATAAAGGTCATCCAAAATATTTGGTGGTCTGTGAAAACAAATGCGTGCCTTCTTACTGCGCTCAAACTACCACTGCCATGTCTTGAACACAGTCAAACCTCGTTACAAATGGCACTAAAGAGACCTGGGAAATTATCTCATGCAACCAAGATTTCTCGTAATCAAAAATTATAAAATGCTGAGGAGTCGGACTAGATCACTTTATGAAACATTAGCATCAAAATGTGTTTTAACGTACCTAGAGGAAATTGCTGAGAAGGGCTTAAAGGGCCGCTAAACCACCCAAAGGTCGAAATTTAGTTGTGGTGGGGAAGTTGTGCACGAGTCTACAACGAACACGTAGCCGTGAAAGTTTTTCGAAACGGTGCAGTAATAGTGGAGTTAGACGCGTTTTATGATCGACACGCAGCTACCGATCCTTTCGCTCTTTCCTTTGCTGCCCTCTGCTCATTGGCTGGTCTCCTCTCCCAAAGCCACTTTGCCCTCCTCGCCGAATGCCCCTTCCAATCTCACGTGACATATTGTCATCGCTGACGCGCTCTTCGAAACAGCATGCACTTCTGGTCGGTCGCCGCAACTCCGTCAACTCCGTGCTTCTCAGCTAACCGCTGTTGTTGCCGTGCTGGCTCGTGCTCCTATGAATCGTGCCGGTATGGACCCTGTGTTGCGCGCACACCTTCAAAGGATTGCCAACATGGTAGAAAACTGGAGCCAAACTACTGCAGCAGGCGTGGGTCGTAATGGTAGTCTTCGGCAGCGAGTGGCGGCTACAAACACGCACAACAATGTTGCGCTTTGATTGTGCCATAACTCTGATGCGCCCAAGCCAGGCATTTCGCAAGGTGACATCACGAGGAAACGTGTCTCATCTTTTCGTTTTTCCAGTCGGTGCTTTTACAGCCAAGCACTGCACACCGATGCGTGAAAGCCATTGCAAAACACTGTCGGATTCAGTCCGCGCAGCTTATCGGACCGCTAGGCGTCAATGTGCTGGTACGCTAGCGATTTGGCAGTTGCATTATGGCCCGCTCACACTAACGGCACGGCAGCTCACCGTTTGCTGTTCTCAGGCTGCCGTGCACGAATGGTTTCATTCGCGCACATCAGCCGTTCTTTGCCGTTCGAAGAATAGGTCCGAGGCCCATTTTCGCGCCGTTCTCCGTCTGCCGCAGAGCAACGTGGCCAATCAGCAAAGGAGGAGCCACATGCGCGGCGCGTCGTCAGCTTTCAGCTGTCCTCGTCATCTGCGTCTGCCGCGGGATGCTTCGAGCTGCTTGCTTCTTGCTCCGCAATTTTCATGCTAGAAGTGCGGATGTCTTCCGTGTCGTTGCCAGGCATGGTTCTAGCAGTCAATGGAACGTTTTAGTCTGTCTGGTATTAAAAAAAGTGTTCCGTAAAACCAAGTAACGTGTCCCCAAGCTGGCGCCAGGTCAAATGGCGCCAGCTATGGAGGATTAGAAACAACTAACAAACGCGTAATCTATGTCCTCCAAGCATTCGGAAGCACCTATCTCGACTCGCTAGGCCTACAGCATCAATTATTTGAGTATGGCTCTCAAAAATGGGGCTGAATCGACACGAATACTTTGCTGTCGAAGCCTAAGGACATGACTTAGTATCGAAGCTTGGGCGTGTTGGTTAGACATCAGAGGGGAAACAGCGCAAGAGAAGACGAGGACAAGAAAGGCGACGCACACAGAGCGCTGACTTACAACACTTTATTGGTAGAAAGGGAAGGATGAATATTTATACACTTCGCTGACATGCGCCACAACCGGGGCAAATGACGATTTTTTTTTTTTTTCGTCATTTGCCCCGGTTGTGGCGCATGTCAGCGAAGTGTATAAATATTCATCCTTCCCTTTCTACCAATAAAGTGTTGTAAGTCAGCGCTCTGTGTGTGTCGCCTTTCTTGTCCTCGTCTTCTCTTGCGCTGTTTCCCCTCCTAAGGACATGAATCTAAAGCAAATGGAAGCGTCAGTTTGGAGCTTACAAGCTACAGAGCACACAGCGGCCACTTAACAGATTCGAGTTGGATGACAACCGCTTATGGCAGTGCGGCCATGTTTTTCGGAGGCACGAATGCCTCGCCGGCGAAGCTTGCCGTGCATGTTGGTCAGCTCTCGCGTGTGCGGCGACAGCCGACGTTCAGCGGCACCACGCCGTTGCGGCAGGCTTGCCGCTAGCGTGAATATCAGAGGTGGTTTAGGGGCCCTTTAAAGAAGTTCTTCATAGTAATTTTCTTTTTATGGGCTGCAGTTGCCGATTCGCAAGCGCGCACACGCCGGCAACACAACGAAGGAACAGCAAAGCGCAGGCAGCTGCTTGCAGACTAACTGGAAGTCGTAGGTTCTTGTTCGACCAATCACAGCATTGCCTGCATAGCGCATCACAGATTGAACACGCGACGTCACACACGTCACTAGGCAGACCGGAAGGGCCCGGAGAGGAGAAAAAATTGTTCCTTGAAATTCGTGGCGCGCCCGCAGCTTGTAGCGCTGCCACGTGTAGCATCGTTGATCGTGAGGGCATTCTGCACACGATGCACGTGTTTACTTGAAATGCTTGAAAAAATATCGGAGGTGGTTTAGGGGCCCTTTAAAGAAGTTGTTCGTAGTGATTTTCTTTTTACTGACTGCAGATTCTATTAGCTTCTTTCCCAACTTCTGCAAGTAAAGCACTTCACTATGGAAGCCTTGCAAGAGTCGGTGTGGGAGCAAGACAGCAATTACGTAAGCATAATGACAGGAAGTTTGGTGCAATCGCAACCATGCGAGAAATGACATCTGGCTGTAGAACAGAATAGAATCGAGTAGAAGGAATGGAGATTGCAGCGCATGCTAGTTAGTGCTACAACGCCGGCCACATTGTGCAAGGGTGTCTGGGTTCGGTCTTTTCTAAATAGTAGGGGTGTGCGTATATTTTTCTAATAGTGTTTGCTATTCGATTCGATTCACACCGGAATTTGACTATTCGAAGTATTTGAACTTCCGGAAGGTAAATACAGTGAACATCGGACTTTTCGGACTCTCTATGGAATGACAAATCGTCCGAAAAATCGGGCAGTCCGAAAAAACAAATTCATGCTTTTTTATACCACTCAAGTGGTCAAATCGCCATAACCACGTCCAAATAGCTTTAATGCCTCCCAGTACACTTATCAGGCATTTTGGTGCATGCCCAGGCTCTC